>NC_056729.1:1164458856-1164636013 GCF_019279795.1 Protopterus annectens | reverse complement strand
GTGTGTGTGTGTGTTGTTTGGTTGTGTAACTTTCACGGTTTTAAATATTCGGTATTGTGGGGTTTCGGGCATGTGGTCTCGGTGTTTTAAGCGTCGGTATTTTGGGCGTTCGGTTTTTAGTAGTGATTCCATATACACACACATATATATATATATATATATATATATATATATATATATATATATGTGTGTATGTATGTATTCACTTTATAACCTCGAATTACTGAAATGTCGAATTTCAGTATCTCGAGACTATAAAACCGAATCCACAAAAAAAACTCGAAAGTCAAAACACCGAAAAAACCGCACACACAATACTACACATACACCACAACACCCACATCACAACAAAAACAAACAAAACTACATACATACACAACTCATGTACACATAAGCCCCCCTGCACCCCACACCCCCCCACTTATATATACTCACTCCGAGATCGCACAAACACAAAACAGAAGCCGACTCACACACGCACATTCTCCGACCCCTCACACACACATCAAACACATCAGCACACTCACACACACTAACTCCCACTCACAACCCTTAGAAAACACCTGACATAACACCTACATCCACACATGGCACCGCGCACCATAAAGACACAATCCCGGACATTACGCAGCGTAAGGTCATAACCGCGAATTCGACATATATTCGAATTCGCGATTATGAGCTTTTGCTATTTTTAACATTTGACTTTATAACCTCGAGATACTGAAATTCGACATTTCAGTAATTCGAGGTTATAAAGTGAATCCATATATATATATATATATATAGAAATATATATATATATATATATATATATATATATATATATATATAGATATATATGTATGTATATTATGTATTTATTTACATTTGTTGATCAGGAGAGTCCGACTGAACACAGGTCCGTTGTCAGCAGAGGATCGGGGAGAAAAGCTCCACATTAAGTATTACTTGCAGTATACAATTAAAAAACATAGCATTTAAATATAGACATTAGTCCAGCTGAGGACGTAAGACAAGAATAAAACATAGATGTAAAACAGCTGTAGAGCAAAGTACATTTTTAAAATATGGTGACATATACTAAACATGGTTACAAATGTAGTTGAGATTCATCAGTGAACAATTGATACAATCTGTTTTTGAGGTACATAACAGCCATTTAGCAGTTGTTGCTACAAGAACTTAATATTATGTGGTAGGTAGCTTGGAACATGAGTAGCCAAGCTTACATATATATATATATATATATATATATATATATATATATATATATAGATATATATATATATATATATATATATACATATATATATATATATATATATATATATATATACATGTATATATATATATATATATATATATATATATATATATATATATATATATATATATATATATATATGTACATATGGGTCTACCTGACAACGTCGACAGCTCAGAACGCCGACACCGAGAACACCGACGCCAGAAGATCGACAACTGAGAAGACCGACGGATGAAAACACCGACGCTGAGAACACCGACATGGGAAAAGGCTGTGTAAGTATGCGGTAGTGACGGACGTTAGGGTGCAGTAAGGTAAGTGTGCTATATTGACGGTCTGTAGGGATAGGTGGGTTAAGTGAGTTAGGGTTAGGCCGGGTTAGGTAAGTGTGCGGTAGTGATAGTCTTTGGGTTAGGGGCGGTTAAGTGAGTTAGGTTAGGGCGGTTAGGTAAGTGTGGTAGTGATAGTCTTTAAGTTAGGGGCGGGTTAAGTGAGTTAGGGTTAGGCTGGTTAGGTAAGTGTGCGTAGTGATAGTCTTTGGGTTAGGGGCGGGTTAAGTGAGTTAGGGTTAGGGCGCGGGTTAGGTAAGTGTGTGATAGTGACGGACCTTAGGGTTAGGGTTTGGGTTAAGTTTGTAGATAGTTGTGTATGTGAGGTTTAATGTGGGTTTGTAAGGATTTTGTGTGCTTGTGTTGTGTGTGTGCTTTTTGGACAGGGGATTTGTTTTGTTTGTTGATTGTCATTATTATGGTGTGTTGGGCATGTGAGGTTTCGTGGTTTGTGAACTGTCGGTTATGTGGTGTCAGTGATTTCGCTTGTCGGGCATGTGAGGTTTCGTGTTTGTGAACTGTCGGTTATGTGCTGTCGGTAAACTGGTTGTCGATGTTGTGGCTTGTCACCTTGTGAACTGTCGGTTATGTGGTGTCGGTAAACTGGTTGTCGATGTTGTGGCTTGTCGACCTTGTCAGGTAGACCAGATATATATATATATATATAGATATATATATATATATATATATATATATATATATGTATATGTATATGTATATATATATATATATATATATATATATATATATATATATATATATATATATATATATATATATATATATATATATATGTATATGTATATGTGTATATATATATATATATATATATATATATATATATATATATATATATATATATATATGTATATGTAGATATATATATATATATATATATATATATATATATATATATATATATATATATATATGTCATCATCATCTTTCGGTTGTTCCCGTTAGGGGTCGACACAGCAGATCACCTGTTTCCATTTCTTCCTGTCCTCTGCATCTTGCTCTGTCACACCAACCACGTGCTTGTCCTCTCTCTCTACATCCATAAACCTTATCTTAGGCCTTCCTCTTTTCCAGTTACCTGATAGCTTCATCCTTAGCATCTTTTTCCCAATATACTCCGCATCCCTTCTCAGCACATGTCCAAACCAACGTAATCTTGCCTCTCTGGCTTTGTCTCTAAACCTTCCAACCTGGGCTGACCCTCTAATATACTTATTCCTAATCCTGTCCACCCTCGTCATACCCAGTGCAAATCTTAGCATCTTTAACTCTGCCACATCTAGCTCAAACTCCTGCCTTTTTGTCAATGCCACTGTCTCCAACCCATGTAACATAACTGGTCTCACTACCCTCTTGTAGACCTTCCCTTTCACTCTTACAGGTACTTGTCTGTCACAAATCACTCCTGACACTCTTCTCCACCCACTCCATCCTGCCTGTACTCTGTTCTTCACCTCTCTTCCACACTCTCCGTTACTGTAAACTGTTGACCCCAAGTATTTAAACTCATCCACGTTCGCCACGTCTACTCCTTGCATCTTCACCATTCCTCTATCCTCCCTCTCATTCACACATATATATTCTGTCTTAGTCCTGCTGACCTTCATTCCTCTTCTCTTTAGAGCAAATCTCAATCTCTCCAGGGTCTCTTCCACCTGTTCCCTACTCTCACTACAGATCACAATGTCATCTGCAAACATCATAGTCCATGGGGACTCCTGTCTGATCTCGTCTGTCAACCTGTCCATCACCATTGCAAATAAGAAAGGGCTCAGAGCTGATCCTTGATGTAACCCCACCTCCACCTTAAACGCATCCGTCACTCCCACCGCAGACCTCACAGCTGTCACACTACCCTCGTACATATCCTGTACCACTCTTATATACTTCTCTGACACTCCTGACTTCCTCATACAATATCACAACTCCTCTCTAGGCACCCTGTCAAATGCTTTCTCCAAGTCTACAAAAACACAATGCAACTCCTTCTGACATTCTCTGTACTTCTCCATCAACACTCTCAGAGCAAACATTGCATCTGTAGTGCTCTTTCCCGGCATGAAACCATACTGCTGTTCACTAATCATCACATCCCTTCTTAACTTAGCTTCCACTACTCTTTCCCATAACTTCATGCTGTGACTGATCAGTTTAATCCCTCTGTAGTTACTACAGCTCTGCACATCACCCTTATTCTTAAAAATTGGTACCAAAACACTTTTTCTCCATTCCTCAGGCATCCTCTCACTTTCCAAGATTTCATTAAACAATCTGGTTAAAAACTTGACTGCCATTTCACCAAAACACCTCCATGCTTCCACAGGTATGTCATCTGGGCCAACAGCCTTTCCATTCTTCATTCTCTTCATAGCTATCCTTACTTCCTGCTTGTTAATCCATTGTACTTCATGATTCACTATCCCTACATCATCCAACCTTCTCTCCCTCTCATTCTCTTCATTCATCAACCCCTCAAAGTACTCTTTCCATCTCCTCAACACACACTCCTTGCTTGTAAGTATGTTTCCCTCATTATCCTTTATCACCTTTACCTGCTGCACATCTTTCCTAGCTTGGTTCCTCTGTCTAGCCAATCGGTACAGGTCCTTTTCTCCCTCCTTAGTGTCCAACCTTTCATACAACTCTTCATATGCCTTATCCTTAGCCTTCGCCACCTCTGTCTTTGCCATGCACCTCATCTCCTTATACTGCTGTCTACTTTCTTCATCTCTCTGACAATCCCACTTCTTCTGTGCCAACCCCTTTGCCTGTATACTCTTCTGTACTTCCTCATTCCACCACCATGTCTCCTTGTCATCCTTCCTCTGTCCCGATGTGATACCAAGCACCTTTCTAGCTGTCTCCCTTACTAGCTCTGCTGTAGTTACCCAGCTATTTGGTAATTCTTCACTGCCACCCAGTGCCTGTCTTAACTCATCTCTGAATTCCACCTCTCAATTACCCTTTTTCAATTTATATATATATATATATATATATATATATATATATATATGTGTGTGTATATACATATATATATATATATATATATGTGTGTGTATATATATATATATATATATATATATATATATATATATATATATATATGCATATATTTGTGAGTGTGCATGTATGTATAAATATATATATATATATATATATATATATATATATATATATATATATATATACACAAATATATATTATATATATATTGTGTCTTTCGGCTTTTCCCGGTTAGGGGTCACCACAGCGAAACTCCGGTCCGCTAATGATTGGCAGTAGATTTTTACGTGCTGGCTTGCCGGGCCTAATGCACAACCTTCAACGAAGGAATGCACATTCATGCATGTCGCCACACAGAAGATGTTCTAACTGAGAATCGAACGGGCAACGTTTAACTGTAAGGAAACAACGCTACCGCAGCACCACCACCGCATATATATATATAAATCCATATGTCACAAGATGGGTAGCAAACTGGCTAAAAAACAGAACCCATAAGGTTAAAATTGCTGGAGCCATGTCAGACTCAAAACCAGTCACGAGTGGTGTCCCACAGGGCTCAGTCTTGGGTCCACTCTTATTCGGCATTTACTTCTCAGATGTGAAAGCAAATATGGGGGGATTATGGCTGACAAAGTTTGCAGATGACTGCAAACTGGGTGCCATAGTTGATTCACCTGCTGACACACACATCCTACAGAAAGGTCTCACTGAAACGGACAACTGGTGCCGGAATCATGGCCTCAAACTTAACGCCAAAATGTATAGTCATCCCTTTGGGAAAAACAAAGTACCCACAAATTATCACGAGACAATAACCCACTGAATACGGAAGAAGTAATCAGAGACCTGGGGACTCAAGTCGATAGTGACCTCTCCTTTGACAACCATGTTGCCAAAGTGGTCAGAAAGACATTCTACCTTGCCCATCTCATCATGAAGGGATTCTCATCCAGATCAAAGGAGGTCATTGTACCTCTATATTCCTCCTTGTCAGGCCCATGATTGAATATAATGCTCCATTTGGGATGTATCTCACCCAGCACATGCAACAACTGGAAAGACCCCAGAAGTACCTCACCAAGAGGATCATAGGTCTCAAACATGTGCCTTATCCAGCTAGATTAAAGAAACTCCAGCTCTATTCAGTAGCATACCGCCTGCTCAGAGGTGATTTGTGCCTAACATATAGGGCCATGTCCAACCAGGAATTGATGGACATGCTCCATCTCAAAAAATCCAAATCCACCAGAACCACGCGAGCTAAAGATTTCAACCTCTGCACAAATATGAATAGGACATGCTGGAGGGATAGATTCATAACACAGAGGTTACCCATACTCTGGAACAAAATCCCAGTTCATGTGAGACAGAGCCCTTCATTGGCACTGTTCAAGAAAAATCTCGATGCATGGATGGGAGATCGTAAGTTTACCCCGGGAGTCACCTCAGTGTCACTACTAGACAGAGGTATAGTTTACTAAATAATGGGGTCCCACATGTGTCACTACTAGAGAGGCGCAACTATATAGTATGGGGTGGCGTAAGCCACATCACTGTTGGCTAGGCTTATAAATGCCCCCGGGCAGATAGCCTAGTACACTACTATGAAACTATATATATATATATATAATATATTTGTATAAATATATATATATATATATATATATATATATATATATATATATACATACATACACGCACACTCACAAATATATGCATATATATATATATATATATATATATATATGTACACACACATATATATATATATGTATATACATATATATATATATATATATATATATATATATATATATATATATGCACATATATATATATATATATATATATATATATATATATATATATGTATAGTGTGTGTGTGTATGTACATGTATAGATATATCTACATATGTATAAATATATCCATATCCTTGTTATGTGTAAACATGAGTGTTGTATATACCTTCCCAGATGTATCCCACCATATTTATCTATGTATGTATTTAGATATAAAAATATGACTGATTCAACACTATTTTCACTTACAAGTACTAAACAATTGTAGTAGTCAAAGCCGTTGTTCACTACTATTCAGGATGTGTACTGAATGATTTATTTGAAAAAACAACAAACATCTTCACTGCTGCAGTGGCGTAGTGGTTAACTGCTGTGACTGTAATGTATGGGGTCCTGGGTTCAAGACCTGCAAGGGCTGCTTATTTTGTTGCTAGGCAAGACACGGACTATTGGGTACTGAGAATTTAAGGCAGTTTTGAGCAGCTTTAAGTGGTTTTGTGTAATGGTAAGTGATGCTAACTTATGGCACCTAATAGTGCACAGATGTGCTTAGTATTTCCATTTAAGCAATGCTTACACCTGCTCAGCATAGCTCAGCCCTGGTAACCAGTGATCACATTCCAGTCTGATTAAATAGCAGGGTAATGACATCTTTAATAGGTGTATGTATTTATATCCATGTACATAACATGCTTCTATGTGCTGCCATTACAGTAGCAAGGGATGTGAGTATACTGTATGGGACACTTGAGTATACATGGCTAGTACCACAATCTTTTCTCTTTGTATGTGTTTCATACATGGGTTGTATCCCAGGTTATATGCAGTCAGACTTGCATGTACTGTATCATTAAGTCACTACTTTTAACAGTGCTTTTCCAAGTAAGAGTAGATTGCAGATTGTAGTACTGGAACCATTCACCCCTGTATGCAAATCTGGACTCTGAGTACTGACTATCGTGTTCTTGGTGTGTGAGCTGTATGTTATTAAGTATCTCCTATTGGATATTGATCTGATACATGGTTATTAACTGTAGAGTATGTGTTTAGGACAGTTCATTGAGGGCTGCTGTCATGTAGTAATGGCATACCTATCAGTGTCAGACGTCTATCTGTCAAAACATTCATCCTAATGCATAACCTGTTGGCTAGCTAGTGTCCTTCTGTCCTCTGTACAGATGTACAGATATCCATCTTGGCTGCTTATAGGCAATCTCTGATTGACTGACACTGACATGTCTGCCCAGCTGTGTTATGAAGGCCACAGCTAGGAAACCCCATCCTGTCTGCACCACATGCCATGGATACCTCAATCCAACTACCACAGTCAACAGAACATGTTTGGATACAGGTCTCTAACCCAGACACTGGCCATGTTATGTAATATATGTTGCATGCATGTCAATTGGAGCACCTCACTGACCCTCTGCAAGAGAAACCCAGATGATTGGGTGTTGAATTTAACTGTCACCCTGGGGATCACTCAAGTGGCATCAGTTGATAAATGGCCTGCTGATAAATGTCAGGTGGCATGATACCAGTGTACCCACACTCCCTACTCTTCTCATCTCTCTATGGACATTAGCCTGGTACACACCTAGGAACACCTGCACCTGTGGACCCCAGTACTAACAAATGTGTCAGTGTGCATTACTGAGAATAACAGTGTCTGTGTGTTTGTAAACTTGTAGCTGACAATACTCTGAGGGCCTTCTCACCCACTACACCCCCATACTTAGAAATGGCTGCTGCTGTAATTGATGTTAAATGTACCTTATTACACTCTTCACCCTATGGGCTACCTGGAACTTGCAGTACCAGCATAACACTGTTCTACAAATAGGTAGATAGGTGTGGATTACCCTCTGAGTCCTGGCAACTGTGTGTATGTGTGTGTGTGCATATTTGTAGGAGACATCATTCTGAGGCCACATTAACCTTGCCATACATTATAAGGGGATAGTGATGTTGCTGACATTAGGAGAGCCATGACAAACCCTCACCCTACTATTCCTATGACATGTGCAATAAATGCATATCCCTGTAGTAGCACTGATTAGACAGACAAGGAGTTGCATTGCAGTCCTGGTCAATGTGTGATTGTGGGTATGTCAGAGCATTATCATGGGTTTCAGTGAGTACAATATCCAGTGTGGGGTGTGGATGCTGGGTATACTGTCTTTACACCATGGTACCCTCAGTACATGTCCCAAGGTACCCTGTATGAGGACTGCTGTCACCATCAACCTTACAGGTAACTGATTACACTATCCAGCCCAATGATGCATGTGCTGTGTGCACAAACTCTGTAACAGAATGGACTCACTGACATTGTAGCACTGCTAAACCCAGGTCTGTCAAATGTGTCTATGACTGTGTTTGTCAATGTGTATATGACAGTATGTCATACTATGCATTGTTCATTACCACCCAGTACATCCCCCATTACCATACTGTACAAGGCCTGGTGATGTTCTTCACTTAACAGGAAACTCGGGACACACATCTCCCTAAAAGCTCTGTGGTGTATGCAATTAAAGCCAAAAACATTAGTAGCAACAAGTACCTAGGTAGGAGTTCTACTCTCAGTGTTGCCAAGTAAGTGTGTGTGTATGTGAAGGGATCTACTTCACTTTGCAGAAAATATATGTCCCAGGAGATCATTTGTCCAAGAACTAACTGGCTAAAAGTAACATTTCAAAGCAATCATCTTGTGGAAATACATTCAAGCAAAACTAGTAGTGGATGTGTAAATGCCCTCTTCTCCACTGTACAGCAATACAGGAATTGGTATATATACATGGGTGTGGTTGTTGTGGCCACAGCCACCCACATTGGGGTTATTGTTATGCGTATCCCCCTGCTTAGTGTGCTGTTATACTGTACAGTTTATGTTAACAGGTTAAGTAGTTGTTAATCACACTATGTGTGGTTCTATACCACCCCACACCCTCCAAAGTGGACACCAGCACACCTATGTTTACCAACTCCGGGATTGCACTACATTGGGGAAGAGGACATATACCCTGTCAGTACTATCGTCAATGACATTAAACTGGCGAGCTGATTATTTTGTGATGTGATGTTTTGGCAATTTGGTCTGGGTAGAATTACATACGCCAAAATGAGTTCACTGCAAAATGAAGTACATCCATGTGAACAGTATTCTCTGTGTACTGCATCAACACCAAAGTGTGTGTGTGTGTGTGTGTGTGTGTGTGTGTGTGTGTGTGTGTGTGTGTGTGTGTGTGTGTGTGTGTGATTCACAGCCATTTGGTGTGTGCCACTCAGTACACATACAGTTGTCCACTGTAGAAGAGCTGCTGACATCAGCCACCATGCACTCAACTGTATACACCCCGCAGACCTATCAGCCATGTGGCACATGCAGTAACTGTTACCTCTGTTCTGTGGATATGATACAGTCACTGTGTCACCACAGTGCTACACCCCTTGTAGGACAGGACAGCAGACCAACATCCTGCTGACACATAGACACTTAGAACACAGAATACATTATGGAGACCACAATCAGTCAGTGTTAATAACAGCTATAATGCATCATGGCTGGACAGCTACACACCCTGACGTGTAAGCATTAATCATTCCAGCTGAAAACACATTAAACAGCATTACATTGCTAAACCTTAGGACATTCACCATGTGCATCAGAACCATAATAGCATGTCCCTGCATTGATGGTATGGATGACAGGGATGTGGCACAGGAATCATCATATGCACAGGGTGTGTTGCGGGTTTGCCAGAGGCCTAGGCTGAGCCATTTGGTTGACATCATGGGTGTGGGTTAGGAGGTTCTTTATTAAATGGGCTGCACAGATGTGATATGTATAGGTATGGAGGTGCCCTAGCTGTGTTGGTGAAGTATGTGTGTATGTATGCACACATGTCTGCCATGTGGCTGCCCTATACAGGGATTTGTTGGACAACTGCAGACTGTACATGGCAGGGTGTACAGTTCACTGTCTCTGGCCACGGACATGGGAACTGTGCCTGCCAGGGGTTTTACGGGCAGTACCAGGCAGTAGCCCAGATATGGTGCTCTCCCCTGATGATGAGAATTGTCTACTGAATCCTCATCCCTTTTGGGATTAGCCAGGACCACATGCACGTGGCCTGCTGCATTGTGGTGTGGACAGCACCCCCACTGTAGAGATGGTGCTGGTACTGCCACTACGAGAGCAGCCGTGAGCTGTTGCACATCCACGTAGACCTCCACTTGTTGGTGTTGCTCACCTACGTCCACGTGGCGACCACCCTATACCCACCACATGCTTTATCACAGACACCACATAGTCGAGGATTCCCACCATTTCACCCAACCATCTATCCAGGACTTCTACAAAATAACGGTGGGCACCCGCAAGATCACAGATGTTGCAGTTGCCCACCTGCAAAATCACGGATGTTAAGTACAGCAGAATGAGTAGAGCCTCTGGAGCCTCAGACTCTGTCTGGTGTAATGCTCCATATGTGCCTGTGCCTCCATGATGGTCCAAAACATGCTTCTGTTGACACCTGCTATAGCACTTTTGCCAGGGGCATGATGGCCAGCAACCCTCCTATGAGCACCCCTGTACATCTACCTGTGTGGTACCTTGCCGATCATCCGGCTATGGCTGCTGTGTGCATACACACTTGCCATAGTCCCGACACTGTCCTGTCCCATACCACCACCCGCCAATTGTCCCTCATCTATGGCCACTGGTGATGGGGTATGTATGGGCATTGTGACTGTATGCGGGGATAGGGTGGATAAAAGTGGGATGTCAACCGATGGCACAGCTTCAGCCCCTGACAACCCTGCCTGTGTCTTACCATGCCTATCATCAGTGTCAGAGTCTGTATGGACACTAACATCAGTTTGCCTGCAGGAGGGACCCTGACCCACCTCGCCACCTGTGAGGGGCAAACAAGAAATGTAATTTAAAACCTGTACATTATGGTTTACCTCTACACACACACACACACACACACACACACACACACACACACACACACACACACACACACACACACACACACACATGTGAGGTGGCACAAAGATATTACACAGACCTCTCATTACCCAACAGTCAACAGCATGCACTGGAGCCATACTCAGTCCTTGTTACCAACATTATACATCTCTGTGATGCATGAGTTGTGTTAGTAGGTGATGCCCTTCCCCTGGAACACACTGCACCCATGTACACAGTATTGCTGTGCACCTGTACAGCACACTGGCATGTACTGTGCACCATACCTCACAAGTGTACACATCATTGGTGAATGTGTGCATGTGTGGCAGTTATGTTTGCTCTGTTGCTCACAGCTCCTATGTGTTTATCTGACACATACCTGGGATGATATGAAGATTGATATCAATAGTTAATGCCTGACCTCTGATTTGCAGATCTCATCACCAGGAGTGCATGTATGAGCAATAAAATCCGATTACACTGATAACCTTCAAAGCTTAATGTGGATATGAGGCATGTACATCCTTGTTGACATGCCAGCCTCTTCTATGATATGCAATGGGGCCACAATACTGCATATGTTAACATTACACACACCTGATATGTGACATATGACCTGTGCAATCTAATACAGTATCAAAAAATGTGTTAGTCGTGCAGATGCTGAATGAGATGCATACAATATGTGGGTTGCATAAGTGTGCACACCCTTAACACAATGGTCTGTTGCATCACTTGTTAAGTGAACTACAGCAGTCACTATTCATGGAAGGGGTATACTAGCATGGCCCATTTTTACTTGCCATTATTTGGTCACTCCACCCTACAAATGTCCCCCAACTCTGCCGGATTGCAAGGTCAGCTCATGTGCACAGCCCTTGGAGGTCATACAGTGTCTTCATTATTGCTGTGGAGTCTGGGTTATGTCTGGCACAATTCATGACCTTGACTGTGTTCAGATACAGCCATTCTTAGCGAGCTTTGGATGTATGCTTCAGTTCACTGTTGTGTTTCAGGGTGACACCCCTCCCCATCCTCAACCTTATTGCAGATGCTTGACAACTATGGGCCACACATGAGTGTTATATTTTGCAGTGTCCCAAATTCCGAATGCCATGTCTACCAGCCTAGTTCCTGCTAATGAACAGCAAACCTAAAGGTGTACACTGGCACCAGCAAGATAAAAATGGGGGTGGTGGCCCTAAGGTGGAGTGAGGTGTTGCTTGTGCACCACGTGTATCTTTATGAATACTGTCTGTATGTTTCAGCCTTGGTCTCATGACACCATTACACATTGCAACACATGCCGTTGGGAGACTTGATGTTATGCATATGCTATCTGTAGAGAGCCCTGGATGATGTTTCCTGTGGAACAACTCTTCTGTCTGATTACCCAAGCCCATAGGCCACACTTATGCAGATTCCAGGTGATTGTCGACACAGGTACTGCACAGGCAGTGCTTCCTAGACATTCCTGCAAGTACCTCAGTGTTGCTGCATGTTTCTGGGCAGCCTCCGTGACCAGTATGCAACATGTGTTGTCATCTGTTTTGGATGGACATCTGTTTATTTTCTACTTAATGTTGTTCCATACTTCATACACACATACATGACTGCCTGCACTGTTTCCCATGGTATATGCAATGGTGAGGTAAGGCTACTTTTCCCACTCCTGAGTGCTACCTTTCGGATATGGGATCCATTTCATGGTTTGTAAGATGTGTGCAAGCCACGGCTACCTCTGATGCAGGTGAGTGGGCAAATGTCATGGACATACTTCTTGAATAGCAGACCATTACTTGGTGCGACATTGAGGCCCTGTACTTGATGGAAGGTGTGTACTCAAGAGTGAATGCTGTCAGTACCTCACAAGCTGCTTCCACAATATGTTATTTGTTATTTACAGGTTTTTGAAACTTAACTATTTAAGTGCAAGAAGCGCCAAGACTAGAACACTCATAACTGGTTTCCTTTATGAGTTATCTATTAATCTGAAGTGGAAAACAGCAACCTTGTAGCCGGAAAGCCAACTCTAACCCAACAGAAATCAAATTCAGGATAACTTCTTTAACGCAAAAGTTTTTATTCTTCACAAAAATAGCGTTTTCGCCGTGGCTCATGCCGCAGCTTCCTCAGAAGAAAATACAAGTGGAAACAACTAACCAAACATTTTTATACTCTCATAAAGGAAGTGACAAAACAAATCTAGTCATGTGTACTTGATTAAAAACATAATTAAAATCAAGAAAAGTGAATGTGTATGGAAAACCAATTATATACCTTCATCAAGTGTTATAAAATTGTTCCTGATAATAGTAATAAAAGCGTTTCTTTAAAAAAATGTTTCCAAAAAAACGCATTCAATATTCTTAACAAGAAGTCAGAAACATTCACCTAAAATAACTCTTTAACTTCAATATACATGAAATGTTGCAGTTCTCATTTAGGCCAACAGGTCGAAATGCATCTAATTTTAACTGCCAAGCTAGTTCAGTACACTCAAGAATAATTTCAACAGGACCACCCCTAATATTAATAGGTACCTGGTCAATACCCATAAAACTAAATGAGTGGCCTGGATTATTGTTTACATGCTTTGCTAAAGCATTCTCAAGTAATGGTTTTTTTATGGCATAGAGGTGTTGGTAAACTCTTTCTTTTAATTTGCGATTTGTTTTTCCTATATAAAAAGATGGACAACAATTGCACAGTGCAATGTAGACCACCAGTTTGGATTCGCAAGATATCCTTTGATTAGTGCAATGTAGACCACCCTGTTGGCCTAAATGAGAACTGCAACATTTCATGTATATTGAAGTTAAAGAGTTATTTTAGGTGAATGTTTCTGACTTCTTGTTAAGAATATTGAATGCGTTTTTTTGGAAACATTTTTTTAAAGAAACGCTTTTATTACTATTATCAGGAACAATTTTATAACACTTGATGAAGGTATATAATTGGTTTTCCATACACATTCACTTTTCTTGATTTTAATTATGTTTTTAATCAAGTACACATGACTAGATTTGTTTTGTCACTTCCTTTATGAGAGTATAAAAATGTTTGGTTAGTTGTTTCCACTTGTATTTTCTTCTGAGGAAGCTGCGGCATGAGCCACGGCGAAAACGCTATTTTTGTGAAGAATAAAAACATTTGCGTTAAAGAAGTTATCCTGAATTTGATTTCTGTTGGGTTAGAGTTGGCTTTCCGGCTACAAGGTTGCTGTTTTCCAGTTTTTTTACTAGTTTGTTTGCTTTTTCTACTACTATTAATCTGAAGTAGTTAACTTCATTTGTGCATCAACCTATGGGTCTTCGGATCCATATCAGATCCGAGCTGGCAGTTTCCAACAGCATAGATCCGAGCTCCAAGCTCCTCCCCCTACCCACAATCCCCTGCTAACCCTACCTGACCTCAGATCTAGTTTGCCGTGGTTTCATCCAGCAGCTCAATCACTGAGTTCCAGGCTTTAGCGTCTGTTGTGAGAAAATTTTACTGTTTTTTTTCTCCCTTTTTCTGTAATCTTAGTGTGCGTGTGTTGTGTACAGGTCCCTCATTAGTTTTTTTTTACCAGTCTGTTAATCTTCTTGTTAGTTTTCCTTCCCCACCCTCATTAGTGCGTTAGGGAGTGTGCTGTGTGTTGGGGCCTAGCGTGTGTTTTTTCTTTCAGTATGTCGGAGGCCCCAAAAGCTGTTTTCTCCAAGTGTACCGAGTGTGGCCATAAGCTATCCCCGGTGGATGGCCACACTCGGTGTGTGTTGTGCCTTGGGGTTGGACACCTGTCGTCAGGTTGCTCCATATGTGCGGCATTCAACCCCAGGGCACTTAAGGATTGGAGGACTAAGCTGGTTCTGGCGGGACTGCTGCCCCGGACTCAGCTTCGGCCTCCGGTCCCACGGTGGCTCCTGCCGCGGCGGCAGCTACTGCCACTCCTGCCTCCCTTCCTCTGGCCGGGACTCAGCCTCCCGCTTTGGGCCAGGAGGATAGGGAGTCCAGGAAAGAGAAGCGGAAGGAGAAGCACCACAAGCGGCGGGCCGAGGCCTCTTCATTGGCCCCGCCAGCTAAGCGGTCTTCTCCCTCCAGGACGTCCGAGCCTTCCACCCCTTGGCTCCGGTCTCCTTCTTTTTCACCGGGACTGGAGGAGGAGGAGGCCCGGCCCCCATCGAGGTCATTGAGGCAGCACTCCCGTCCCGCTTTGGTGGCCTCATCCAGATCCACCCGAAGCCTGACAGACGCAGACTTGGACTGGATGATGAGAAGATTCCTCCAGGCCCAGCTGCAGATGGGAGTGCTCCTGCCTCCCTCCCTCCGGGGGGGAGCTCAATCCCCTTTTTTGCCCCAATTGCTCCTTCTACGACCCGCTTCCCTGGTTCGGAGTTTTCGGAGCCGGGTAGCGTCGGCGCCGACAGTGTCGGGTACTTCGGCACCGACAATGCCCTCGAGTCTGTCGGATCCCTTTTCTTCGGATACGAGCTCTCAGAGCCGAGAGCTGAGCTTCGGATCCGAGGGTCACAGTGTGCCTTCGGCTCCGCCCAGGTCAGAGCATACTGGACCTTCGGATCTGACCGCGTCGGCTCCGGCCCCGATCCGCCCGTCAGATCCGAGGGAAGGTCTGCTCTTGGATCCCAGAGAGAGCGGCTCTCCTTCGGCATTCGACGTAGTGGAGAGGGTCCTGTTGAGGGATTCCAGACCCCCGGCCTTGGCTACGGCTCCACCCTGCACTCCATCTCAGATGGGTCCGACTTCCGTTAGCCAGTCCCAGGGACAGCCTGCTCCGATGTCCCAGGTCATTCCGTTGGAACATGACGTTGCTGGTGAGGTCTCCTTGGACAGCCCCCCTGAGGAGATTCCTCACAAGCGCAAGTGCAAGAGGAGGCACTTGGACTCCCCTGAGTCCTTGACCGAGGACACAGATTTGGAGGAAGGGGAAGGTTCCCCAAGATCACCCCCCGAGGATGTCTCATTTGGAGACATCATGGAGATGCTCAGGATTAGGGGGGGTGGTCTGCCCCAAAGCCTACCTCGGACAAATCTGTGTTCCTGGAGGTATTTGAAGCAGGCCCGTCTACCTCTTGGGTGTCCCCTCCAGCTGACCCCCTGGTAGATCTGATCACTACCAGGGCATGGAAGGAGCCGGACACTGTAGAGCCAGTCCCAAAAAGTCCTGATAAAATAGTCCACCCTTCGACAGATCACATTGGAGTAAGGGAACCCCTGTAGATGCCATGTTGGTGGCGGCGGCGGCCACTAAAAGCGAATTAGCCCAGGAGAGTCCCTCGGTCCATCCTCCAGACAAGGAGTCTCGGTCGATGGATCGCTTAGGGAAGCGGGTTTTTAGTTCAGCTACCTTCTCAGTGAGGTCACTGAACTACATGGTACATGTCATACGACTGCAGCGAGACCTTATCAAAGAGTACGCCGCGTCGCCCCCGGAGTTCATGTCGGCTGAGGACAAACAGTTGTACTCTTCCCGAATGGCCACTCTTAGGTCTATTTCGAACACCTCTATGCGGCTACTGTCCCACACCACGGAAGGGGCCGCTAGAGCTAGCGGAGCAGGTGTCATTATGAGGTGACAGGCCTGGCTCCGCCACTGTGATTTCATGGAACCCTTTAAGGCGTCTTTTGCTAATGCTCCTTTCGATGGTTCTGCCCTCTTTGGCAAAACCATACGCGATACCTAGGTCCAGAGTGAGAAGGATGGGAAGACATTGTCTGCCGTTGGAGTCCGCTTCTCTGCTCCCCAGAGGTTCTTTTCCAAGAACCAAAAGGGACAGAAGAAGATGTGGTTCCAGAAGTCGCAACAGCCCCGTTTTGCTCTGGACCCCCAGTCCTGCCGTGGCAGAGGAGGACAGGGTGGATGCCACCCTAGAGGCAGAGGGGACCAGAAGAACTTTGGGTCCAGAGAACCGTTCTCTGACTGGCCCACGCAACAGCCCTGAAGGGTTACCCGACTGCTCCACTCTGGAGGCAGTCGGGGGGGTGCTTCTCGAGGCACCTAGCAGCTTGGGAGTCCATCACGACTGACCGCTGGGAGCTTCACATCATATCCAGAGGTTACCAGATCCCATTCTCCCATTTTCCTCGCAATTCCAGACACCTCCCCAACGTCCCACCCGAGCAGAGGGAGGCCGCAGCTGCTAGAAAAAAGAGCCGTCCAGCACGTCCCCCCAGACCAGTACGGATAAGGTTTTTACTCCAGGTTCTTCTTGGTGCCAAAAAAGACGGGGGACTTCAGACCGATCCTCGACCTATCCCTCTTGAACCTGTCAGTAACCAAGGAAAAGTACCAGATGGTCACGCTTCAATCCATTCTCCCCCTCCTGCGGGAGAATGACTGGATATGCTCTATAGACCTCAAAGATGCGTACTGCCACATTTTGATGGACAGACGATCCAGGAGGTTTCTCCGCTTCTGGCTAGGAGCCAGCCATTACCAATTCAGGGCCTTTCCCTTTGGTCTCACCACAGCCCCCAGGGTGTTCGCCAAAGTTCTGTCGGTGATAGTGGCCCACCTGCGACTGCAGGGCATTCAGGTTTTCCCATACCTGGACGACTGGCTCCTGACCGCCCCGACAAGGCATCTACTCTGCGCAGCCAGAAACTCCTTTCTTCACCTAGCGACCCGGCTGGGGATCACTATCAACATAGAGAAATCTTCCCTTTCTCCAACTCAAACCATAGATTTCATCGGAACCAGGTTGGACACAAACAGGCGTCTAGCCCTCTTAACTCCAGAAAGAGTGCGGACTTTAAGACTCCATGTGCGGGCCATCTTCCTACCCCAGGCACCCCCGGCGGAATTGGTCCTGAGGGCTTTGGGTATGATGGCGGCCACCATCAACCTATTGCCGATGGCGCATCTGAACATGAGAGTCCTGCAGCGGACTCTCCAAGTTCAATGGTCTTTTCTGCAATTCCCCCTGTACCATCCTATTCCCCCTCAGCAGGGTTTGCAGGAAGGCCCTCTTTTGGTGGCTCCAATCCCCAGACATCCAGAAGGGGCGCCCCTTTTCTTTGTCCCCTCCCCTAACCACGGTGACCATGGACGCCTCTCACCTCAGGTGGGGGGGGCATTGTGCGGGCAGGACAGTCCAAGGCACGTGGAGCAGCACGGAGACCTCTCTGCAATTCAGTGTCCTAGAGATGAGGGCGGTGCTTTTGGCATTGCAAGCACTACAGAGCCTTCTTCCCATAGGAACGATTGCAATCCAGATGGACAACATGGCAGTGGTCTGGTACATCAACAAACAGGGAGGAACCAGGTCTTATCCCCTTTGTCGAGAGGCCATGAGAGTGTGGGAATGGGCGATTTCCACCAACCGCTTTCGCTTTCTCATAGCAACGCACATTCCGGGACGGTCCAACATTTTAGCAGACAAGTTGTTGCACCATCCTCTCGCCGTACGAGTGGTCTCTGAACCCAGAAGTAGCGAAGCAGATATTCTCCACTTGGGGTCAACCTTGTTGCGATCTTTTCACCTCTCCTTCAAATGCGAAATGCAACGACTACTTCACTCTAATTCCCCCACCCGGGGAATCCCCATGAGATGCTGTGGTGCATGCTTGGCCCCCCGGTCTCCTTTATGCCTATCCTCCTCTTCCGCTGATGTTGAAGTTTCTACAGAAAGCCAGTCGGTTGCAGAACAAGATAATCCTCATTGCCCCATTCTGGCCTCGTCAGGCTTGGTTCCTGTATCTTTTGTCTCACCTAGTGAATCCTCCCTGGATTCTGGATCCCATTCCGGATCTCATAACCCATCCATTGGATCCTCCAACCCCGAACCTGGACAACCTCAAGCTCACGGCTTGGTTGATCCAGTTCCAAGGTTAGCTAGGACTCCCGGTATCTCTTCCCAGGTCAAAGCTATTCTGGTGGCGGCGCATAAGCCATCCACCAGAAAGGTCTATGATAGCAAATGGAAACATTTTTCTATTTGGGCAGAGCACAGAGATCTAGATCCGTTCACAGCTCCGTTGCCTGTGGTGTTAGATTTCCTATCAGGATTCTTCGATCAGGGCGCCAGCTCCTCTACAGTCAAGGTTCAATTGGCGGCTATCTCTCACTATCACGTGGAAAGCGACCTTGGACCGTTGATCTCCTCTAAGTTATGCAAGGCCTTTCTGAAGGGTACCTTCTTACTCAGACCCCCGGTGAAGGAAGCAGTCCCTCCTTGGGACTTAACTTTGGTATTGCAGGCACTTACAGCCCCTCCCTTTGAACCTGCAGCTTCAGTAGATCTAAAATTTTTATCATGGAAAACTGCCTTTCTTGTAGCTATCACCTCAGCTCAAAGGGTTTCCGAAATTCAAGTCCTTTATGCAAAACCACCTTATTTGTCCTTCCACAAAGACAGAGTCTACCTCAGGACCAATCCTTCCTTTCTTCCAAAAATTGCATCTGAATCGAATATTAATCAGTCCATTAACCTACCAGTTTTTTTCCCAACTACCAGAACAAAGGGGAACATAAGTTACATTCATTAGATCTGCACAGACAACTGCGCTTTTATTTACACAGAACAGCTGGTCATAGGCAGTCAGATCAGTTGTTCATTTCCTTTGCCAAATTTAACTTAGGAAAGGCTGTTTCTAAAGTCACACTGTCCAGATGGATTTCTCAGTGTATTCTTTTGGCATATGAAAGTACTGGTTGGACCGCACCTCTAGGAGTCCATGCCCACTCTACCCGGTCTGTCTCTACCTCGGCGGCCTTTCGTTCTAGACTCTCGTTGGATGATATCTGCTCAGCAGCAACATGGGCTTCGTCTCATACCTTCATTAATCACTACAAGCTGGATATTGTCTCCAGAGGGAGAGCATCCTTTGGCTCTGCAGTACTCCGGAACATCCTTCCTTGAGGACCGCCCAAGATTTAGGTAGCTTGGGACTCTGTCCCATAGGTTGATGCACAAATGAAGTTAACTACTTCAGATTAAGAAGTTATGTACTCACCATAACGTTCCATCTGAGTAGGTAAACTTCATTTGTCAGCAACCGACTCCCCCTCCGTCCCCCTGACCTTCGGATGTTCGAGATGTTACCTTCCTTATGGCAAGGGTATGTAACTAGTTTTGCGGGTGATTGTTTGTATGCTTATCTAGCTTTTGGGGCCTCCGACATACTGAAAGAAAAAACACACGCTAGGCCCCAACACACAGCACACTCCCTAACGCACTAACGAGGGTGGGGAAGGAAAACTAACAAGAAGATTAACAGACTGGTAAAAAAAAACTAATGAGGGACCTGTACACAACACACGCACACTAAGATTACAGAAAAAGGGAGAAAAAAAACAGTAAAATTTTCTCACAACAGACGCTAAAGCCTGGAACTCAGTGATTGAGCTGCTGGATGAAACCACGGCAAACTAGATCTGAGGTCAGGTAGGGTTAGCAGGGGATTGTGGGTAGGGGGAGGAGCTTGGAGCTCGGATCTATGCTGTTGGAAACTGCCGGCTCGGATCCAATAAGGATCCGAAGACCCATAGGTTGCTGACAAATGAAGTTTACCTACTCAGCTGGAACGTTATGGTGAGTACATAACTTCTTATTTCATACTGTTTTTGGGAGACTCCTGTATTTAGGTGTATCTCGTGCTACTTGTTGGTCGCATAGGACACTAGGGCTATATGCTTGCACCCAGCATGTTTCTTAACTAATATATATCGCTTTCCTTCACTTATGAAGCTATACAATAGAATAAATGCAATATAACTAATTATTAGCCTAATAATCTGCATTTATAGTGAATTATCCGGGTGTCTGGAATTTAGGATATTAAATTGCTAGTTTATGTAGTTGCAAAAGGCAATAGCTTAGTATGGAATTATACCTATCTCACTAAATGCTGTGTTTATCAGGGAATTGAATACAGGATACATTTCACGCCTAATTGTATTTTTGCAAGGTGACCCTTTATCCCAAAGTCTCAAGTGCATTTTACTTCTGTGGTGGTCTCATTTAAAATATACAGAGGGACAATTGCTCGCAATTACTGTACAATACTATTCATGTCCATAACATCACTGAAGTCGTGCTTTATCTGGTCTTGTGAATGTATTTACTGCACTGCCATTATCTGCTACTTCTACTGGATATCTTTTGTGAATATCATTATTGCACTGACATTACCTGCTGTTTTTACTGCATATATTTGTAAATAGTCTAAATGCTGCTGTGTTCCTATCTAATTTTGTCAATAAGTCACCCATACAGTGGATGTTGGTGCTAGTTAACCAGTATTTGCCTACCTATATTCACTTATATCTACCCTCAGTGTTTTTTTACCTTTCTCTTTTTCCTAAGCATTGCTCTAAAATAATCCCCCTGCTCTTTGTTTTTTCTTGTAGCCCTACAGGACTCTCCCCTGCATTTTTTCTTGTGGCCACAATAACAGCAGCAGTGTGTTGCATATCCTAATGTCTGCACCTGTAACCATCGGTCTAGGAGCCAACAAAAGCTTAAACAAAAAAGTCCCTTGGAAGTATGTGTCCCTGTAGAATGTGCTATATGATGAACTATTGTCTTGGTTAATGTTAGAGTGAATGATATAATAGCCTTTACAGTGCTCCCCTGCTAGTTGCCACATAAAGCAGATGCCAGCAGCCCCGTTCTATTTCTACAGCTACCCTCAGCCTGTATACTGTTTCTGTGCTATTCTACCATTCTAACTTTTCTCCTTCCCGGACCTTAAGCCCAAACCCTCTCTCAACTGCATTTCTGCCTATTCTTACTGACTAAAGTCTCCCACTTACTACCTTGAATATACTACTATCTCTACTTTGTTTTTCTCCTGCTCCTCGTTGCTAGTATATCTTCTCTCCCCCTCCTTTTCTCTCACTGTCTTGTCCATCTCAGCCTTTCCTCTCTGACTTTCTGTAAGTATAGCTGTCTATGTAATTTGTGCCGTGTGTTCCTCCAAACCTCTCTGCTCTTATTTGTATGCTAACTATTCTCTCAGCAATACTATATACTCACCATCTACTTGCCCTCTACTCTTCTGATTGTTTCCAGGCAGACCTGCCTTCTACCTTCCTTTGGCTCTTCCCGCTCCGTTCAAGTGGCTCGCCTCGCCCCGCACTCCTGCCCCCAATTCCCACCTGCCCCCAGTATGTCTATCCTTATACCTATTAGGCCACTCCCTCCACCCACAGCCTCACCTAATTAACTCATCACTTAACACCCACTAATTACTCACTCCTATCTCACCTACTCTCCTGCTTAATCAATCTACTTCACATAAAACTATAGTTCGTAAACAACTATCACTAATACCTCCCTAACGTAGATACACTGCTGCAGTGTTACTTTTGATATACATAATGTACACTAAACCATTAACCTTTACAACTCTATTACTACTACCTATCTGCCTTTCCTACATACACTATCTCACCAGACCTCTTTATACCAATCACACACCCCATCCCATTCTACCACCTCCCCACCCTTACAACTAATTCACTCCTCATTCTTCATATCCCCTAACCTCTACTCCCACAACAATTCTTTGCTCTTCAACTACAAATTCCTATCCCACCCCAGAACCGCTATTCAAATACATACCACTCCCATCTCAACACACTCCTCCAACTTCAAACCCAATACCACGTTTCTTAAACACCTCTCTTACCTCATACACCACATTATCTCCATACTTACCTCTGGAGATATACACCCAAGTCCCGGCCCTTCTGCCACTCCCATCTCTCCCTCCCCATCACCTCTACCCCACTCAATTAGTAGGCCCCTCCACTTCACCGCACTCAATGCCCAAAGCATATGTAATAAAATCCCACAACTTCATTCCTGGCTCCATCATAACAAACCTGATTTTCTTTCCATATCAGAAACATGGCTCAAGCCACACATTAAAGACTCAGAACTTACTCCACCTAACTATAGTATTATCAGACATGATAGAACTCATAAAAAGGAGGAGGTGTAAGTCTCCTCTTCCCCTCGACCCTCTCAGTCACCCCTATTCTAAACCTGTCCCCAATTTTGATAAAGCTGAGTTACTTTTAACTCTTCTTTAAGTAAACAAACAAAAATCCATCTGCATAGCCACTCTTTACATCCCTCCTGGGGACAATATCCCTGTCCTAGAAGACATTCTCTCCTGGCTCTCATCCAATATCACAAATGAAACTATAATCCTCGGAGATGTTAACATTAACTGGTAAAACATACAATCCCCATCCAACTCCCTCAATATAAATCTTTATAACTTCACACAACTTATTAACTTCCCAACCAGACCCTCCAAAGACCTTATATCTGGTAGCACCTTAGACTGGATTCTAGTTTCCCACCCACACTACTACTCCAAGAGTGGCACCCTTCCAGATCCACTTGAAGACCATCTCCCCACTTTTGCCCTTCGCCTTCCCTCCTTCCTTCAACTATCCCACTCCTACATCACCACTTGCCTCTTAAAAGACTTTAACTACAATGCTTTCTCCGATGCTCTAAAAAGAACTAACTGGAACCCATTAAGAACTTTATTCCTTGATAACGCAGTTACTTACTTCAATACAACCTTCTTATGCTTGCTTGACTCCTTTGCTCCATTAAGAACTAAACGCATAAAAAGTAAATCCATCCCTTGGCTAACTAGGAGCACCCTAATTACTATGTGAAATCTTGATAAAGCCTGGAACCACTATCACAAAACAAAAACTTCCGTTTCCTTTAATGAATACAAAATACTTCGCAACAAAGCAAAAAAACTCATTAACACTGACCGTAAAGCTTATTTCTCCACTCTCCAAAATAAACACAACAATAACCCCAAGAAATTCTGGGATGGCATCTCTTCCCTTCTAAGCTCAGGTAGAAAAGAAAACCCGTGCCCTGACCCAAATGCTTCAGACTCAGATCTAGCTGCCCAATTTAACTCATTCTTTATTGACTCCATCTCTAAATTAACATCATCCTTTACCACGAAACTACCAGCCCCCCCAGCAACCTCCTCAGAACCCCTTCTCTCAAAACTTCAATACCCCCCAATCTCCTCACTTCACCACAAACCCTATTCCCATCTCTACTATAAGAAAACTTCTTCAAAAACTAAAACCATGTTTTAATGCTCCCGATGAAATACCCTCCTTCTTCCTAAAAACCGCTGCAGAAGCCATAACCTACCTTATCAGCATCCTAATAAATCGATCTATTTCTGAATGCCATGTTCCCCAGATTTGGAAAAAGACCTATATTATTACACTCCAAAAAGGTGGCAATAATCATGACATCTCCAACTTCCGTCCCATCGCTATCCTATCCCCCATCTCTAAAATTCTCGAAAAATGTTTCCACCTACAACTCCTACCCTATCTCATCAATAATAACCTTCTAACTTCCACTCAGCATGGATTCCATCCTGGCCATAGTACTACCACAGCTCTCCTCTCCTTCTTTGAAACTGTAAACAAGGCCCGTGACTCTGGTCTCATCGTTTCCACCCTCCTCCTAGATCTCTCTAAAGCATTCGACACCATCTCTCATAACCTTCTTCTTACTAAGCTCTCTAAACTAGACTTATCCCACTCCTCTATTAACTGGTTCACCAGCTACTTATCAGATAGGCAACAAGCAGTTAAGTGGAAAAAAGCAATTTCCCCTTTCCAGTTCACACCCACTGGTGTACCCCAAGGCTCAGTTCTAGGACCCCTTCTATTTAACATCTTCATCAATGACTTCCACCAGGCCATCCCTCACTCTAAACTTGTTCAATACGTAGATGATTCAACAATAATCTGCTCTTCCTCCTGCTCATCTACACTAATGAAACTTACCCAAGAAGCATTCTCTGCTACAGAGCTATGGATGCTTCAGAACCATTTAGCACTAAATGCTAATAAGACTAAACTAATGTTATTTTCCCCCTCCAGAAGCATTATAGGTTAGGTTCATAGGTTCATACTAGGCTATCTGCCCGAGGGCATTTACAAGCCTAGCCCATAGTTTTGTGGCTTACGCCACCCCTTTAGTATGGGGAACTATACCCATTATTTTGCTGTGCCTCTGTTGAGCAGTGACACTGAGGTAATCCCTGGGGTATATCTGTGATCTCCCATCCATTGGTCAAGATTTCTCTTGAACAAGGCCAGCGAGGTGCTCTGCCTCACATATACCGGGATTTTATTCCACAGCATAGGGAGTCTTTGGGTGATGAATCTATCCCTCCAGCACGTCCTATTAATAGCCGTGTCAAGGTTTAAGTCTCCCGCCCTTGTGGCTCTGACGGATCTAGATTTTTGAGGTGAAGCATATTCATCAAATCTGGGTTTGACATGGCCTTGTATGTTAGGCAAAGGTCACCTCTGAGCAAGCGGTAAGCGACTGAATAGAGCTGGAGTACTTTCAGTCGGGCAGCATAGGACAGATGTTTGAGACCCTTTATCCTTTTGGTGAGGAACTTTTGTGGCCTCTCCAGCTGCTGCAATTGTCGGGTCAGATACATTCCGAATGGGGCATTGTACTCAATCATTGGTCTGATGAGTGATGAGTATAGGGAGACTATGACCTCCCTTGATCTAGATGAGAATCCCTTCATGATAAGGTGGGCAATGTAGAAGGTCTTCCTAACTACTTTAGCTACATGGGTGTCGAATGACAGACTACTATCAACCTGGGTCCCCAGGTCCCTGATAACTTCTTCTGTGCTCAGTGGATTGCCACCTATTTGGTAGCTAGGGGTAACCTTGTTTTTCCAAGGGTATGACTATGCATTTTTGGCATTTAACTTTAGGCCATGGCTCTGGCACCAGTTATCCATTTCTGTGAGACCCTTCTGAAGGATATCTGTGTCAGATGTGTTTTCTACTATGGTGCCCAGTTTGCAGTCATCTGCAAACTTTGTCAGCCATAACCCTCCTGTGTTTGCTTGTACTTCGGAAAAGTAGATGCCAAACAAGAGTGGGCCCAGGACTGAGCCCTGTGGTACACCACTTGTGACAGGCTTTGAGTCTGACATGGCGCCAGCAACTCTGACCCTGTGGGATCTGTCACTCAGCCAGTTTGCAACCCATCTTGTGATGTATGGGTTAACTTTTAAGCTGATGAGTTTTTCAATGATACCCGAGTGGGGTATTGTACCAAGGCCTTCGCCAGATCGAGGTAGGCTGTATGGACTGCCTTTCCTCATCAATGGCTTTGGTGACTGTTTCAAAAAGTCAACCAAGTTTAGAAGGCATGATCTGCCTTTGACAAAGCCAAACTGGGATGGATCCAAAGTCTGCAAATTCCCTATGTCTTTATTTATGAGGTCCATTATGATCCTCTCCATGGCTTTGCAGATAAGGCTTGTCAAGCTAATGGGCCGGTAATTTCCAGGGTCGGTGGAGGCACCGCCTTTGTGAAGTGGGACCACAGTTGCAGTGCGCCACTCCCTGGGTACGTATCCAGAGGTAAGACTATGATTAAACAGCTGTCCTAGCTGTGGGTTTAATTCCTCGTTGAGTTCGTGGAGCACACAGCCGGGGACACCATCAGGTCCCATGGATGCTGTGTTTTTTGCTTTGGAGAGAGCAGTTCTCACTTGGGCGTTGGAGATGTTTGGGGGGCTGCAATCGCTTGGTATAGATATCTCTCCCTAGATAAACACTCTTTCCTTATTACCAGCAAAGATAACACTTCTCTTGAAACTGTCTCTACTGCCAAACTCTTAGGTATCCTAATTGATGACCAACTAACGTTTGACAACCATTTGCAGAGAAATATAAAAAAAAAAAAAAAAACACAAAAAATTAGGCATGCTTTACCGCCATTACCAATTTATCTCTCCCCCCACCAGGCTCACTCTTGCTAACACTTACCTAACCCCCTCCCTACTGTATGGAGCCTCTATCCTTACCAACCTGCACTCCTCCCTCAAATCTAAACTCTCCTCCTGTTACTATAAGATCGCAAAATTCGCAACTGGCCACAGATCCAACACCCATCACTGTACCTCCCTACACCAACTGAAATGGCTTGAACTCCCCAATTATCTCATCTATACACAACTAATCCAAGCACATAAACTTATATTTAACCCTTCTCACTGCCCCTCCCTCATCTCAATCTTTAAAATGCATCTTCCTAACAGATGCCTACGATCCAACCAACAAAATCTAATTGAACTGCATAAACCCTCCCGCCCACCTGGCAAACATCTTCTTTCCTTCTGCCTCGCACACCACTGGAACTCCCTCCCACCTCTCATCCGTACCACCAGTAGCCTCTCTATCTTTAAATCTCTTCTCCACTCTCACCTAACATCACTGTGGGAATACTCTTGCTCTCATCCTACATAATATCTCTATCTATAATCCCTTCCTACTTCAAACACTTCTGCTGACACCTTCTTAGTAACTGTCTCTCTTTATTCCTCCTTAAAACATTTATATTGGGGTACTTTGCACTACCTTTTACAACTGGAACTAACTCAATTATTAACACTGTGATACTTTTTCTATCCTGACATTTGACTATTGCTAAAACTGTGATACTTATCTACTCTGACATTTAATACTGGGATACTGTATCTACCCTGTTATTGATCATTGTTAAAACTCTGATACTTTATATACTCTGACATTTTATTTTCTAAATTCTCTTAACCTCTGTATCAGTATCTAGTAGATTCACAGTTATACTCTGTGTAACTTAGAATTATTTTTAATATTTTTGCAATACTGTTATTATAACTAGTTGCATTTTTTGTAATACTGTTATTATAACTAGTTGTATCTTTGGAGCTTTTCTCCCCAGGACTCCATTGAAAACGGGCTCCTCAAGGCCCAATGGACCACCCTGGTAAACAAACTGCAAATAAATAAATAGATAAATTTCGAGTGTGTGCACACATATGCTTCCAGTGTTTGTTGAGGTATGTATTCCCCATATTTGGTGTCTTAACATAGGATTCCATATTACACATTCATTGCTCATGTTAGGATCACATTACAGGTTGTAAAAGGTGTCAAATGTGGTATTGCGATTTGCTGTTGTTTAGATCAGGAACAGTTGCCATTATAACAGTGTTGTATACACTGTTGTAGCCACTGTATAAGGGTAATGTTTCAGACATGTCCCTACTGTAGGCCATTTGTCCCACCATTATGTTTATCTCTGTCCACACATCTTGCACTGACAGATTGTTAGGTATATTGCAGGACTCTTACATATCCTTCAGATATGCCACCATGGTGACCACTGTAATGCAGTGCAGTTAACAGCAACAATAACTGAACATGTACAGCATGCATTATGGGCAGGTGTGTTAAATGTGTGCATGGCAAATACCATGGCCATAACATGGCCTGAGTATTGGCAAACCTGAACAAAACAACTCCATACTCACCAGCTACAGGCTGCTGCCCCAGCTATATACCAGAGGGACCTACATAGTTGTGTGAGAGTTGTAATGTCAGTAGCCACACCTGTGGTATTGGTACAGGGTGGGAGCAGCATTTCAGTACATCTACAGTACAAACCTACAATACTAGAGATTATGCACATCTGTTCATTACTACACTGCAGCAACAGACTATGCTATCTGGTATATGCATGAAGATACTTTACAGATGAAGACAGATAAGCAACAGTGGTCTACTAATGTGCCCTGAGGCCTTACCTGCATGCTCCTCATCCATTGTGTGGGTGGCACCCACCTCCACAATGCTATCTTCAGGTTCTTGGCTTGGATGGTGGGTTGGTGCCCCAAGGTTGGCGAGGAGCTCCTCAGCATGTGTCATTGGGGGCAGGATGGCATGACCCCCACCTGTGGCTAGCTGGTCCTCCCTAACTGCAGCAGCACACTGACAGGCGTGAGCTGATGATATCAGTGCAACGATGTCGCACCTGCTCATAACTGCGGTTATGCAGGTTGACATAATTTACCCTGTGGACGAGCTTGTTCCACAGGGTGGTCATCTCCTGCAGAGCATAAGCCCTGCATCCAAATAGGGTTCCATGATCTAGTACAATGAAGTTTATGATGACATCATTTTCCTGGGGTGTATATGCATGGAGCCGTTCATGGGACATTGCACCTGGAAGACATAAACAGGAAAAAAGGTCAGAGGACCTAATACTGCAAGGATATAATAGTTGTTAATTGACATCCCCCCCACCATATCTGCAACAATAATCTAAACACACAAATCAATGGGTATGTTTACACCAATCCTACTGTTGGGGCATAGATCCTATTGTTCAACAAATATTGAAATGTATTTCTATTCATGTTCCATGTTGAAACACTATCATTGGTGGCCTGTTGCTATCAATGCAACCTGCATGCCATTGTAATGACCACTGTGGTTACATATATGCATGTGTTCTGTTTGCTATGCAACTGTTCCAAATCTGGTGTTTTGGGTTAATGGGAATATCTATGCATGCTGTTATAACTAATCCTGGATTGTGTTGACTACTAACCCACATATGTTCTAAAACTGCAACACAATAGCATGTTTGGGAAGGCCGTTCCCAGTGGACCCACCTCTCCCACCTCATCTGGCCATGGCACTGGGCCCCAGCATGTCTGGGACCCACCCTGGGACCTCCTCATCCTCTGGTCCTGCACTACCTTCAGGTGGAATTACCTCAGGGGATGGGGCTCACCCCCCCCTGGGAGCAGTCACAGACAGGATCCTGTCACCTGAAGTCAGGTCCAGGGTATCATGCGTAGGGAGCTCTGCAGAGAATTGGGAGATCTGCTATGCCAGCTTGAGGGCCTCATGATGCAATTAGAGGGTCAGCTTGCCCCTTCTGGTCAGCCCCCAGCACAGCCACCTTCAGGGCCTTGAAGGTGCAGTGGCCACTGCCCATGGGTGGGGACCTCAGTCCCACTGTTTCCATTTGGGGGGTCATGGGCTTCTGATTTCCAAACACCCATCTCCGTCCACGGTGTTTACCCCCCACGTGTCATATACCACCCCTGTATGCTGTCTTGTCTGTCTTCCGACCCAACCCACCTCCCCAAATATACCTATCCTTCCCCAACATCCCACTCTTACCTTAAAAAAGAAAAAGGCAATCTGTTCCCAAAAAGAATTTCACACCATACATAACTGTCCATTTTGCATCCGCTTACAACTTCTTAAAAGTGCCTTAATCACTCTGTATCCAACAGCCCTTGTTCTGCCCAGCAAAAAAAAAATATCAGCCCTTGCAAGTGTCTAACCCAGGACCCTGCACACCATAGCCACAGCAATTTACCACTAAACCATCTGAGCTGCAGATATGTGTGATGTTTTCTCAAACATATCATACAGCACAGTCATTCAACAGTAGGGAAAATGTATATATATATATATATATATATATATATATATGTGTGTGTGTGTGTGTGTGTGTGTGTGTGTGTGTGTGTGTGTGTGTGTGTATGTAGACATACATGTCTACATATATATATATATATATATATATAGAGAGAGAGAGAGAGAGAGAGTGAGAGAGAGTGCATTCAGACATCTGATCCACACTCTGAACCTCCTTCCTCCACAGCTGAACTGATCTGCATTGCTACAAAACAATGCATCACATGTGGACAAAGCCTAAAATGGGGGGGGGTATAGGGACAGATTGTACATATGCCTATTACAAACCTGTAAAGTTTGTGCATGATACATTTCACATTACCATGACTGTTTTGAAGGTGGTGAGGTCTGAAACTCGTGTCTGTCATGACTTCATTACTTCCACTTTCAGCTAATTGCCAGACTAATATATATGTTTGGAGGCACAGAACAGACACTATGATGGCTTAAATCTTGACATTCTTCGCAGATATGTACAGTTGACAGGTATGGCCCACTGATCACAGGGCCAGATGCTATGTCCGTAGCAGTTGTTCAACAGGACATCATTACAGCAAGTCTTGATGGCACATATAAATCTTTCAACATCATCTATCCCATTATTAGAGACCAAGTACTTCATTCAATTACATGCTGACATGTTTCACATACCTGTTTTATTATTGTGCTCTCTTCTGTGTACCAGTTGGATGTCTTTCTTGTTTGTTTTTTTTTTTTTTGTTTTTTTTAGTATTATTTTTGCTTTTGCATTTTTTTCTCTCTCCCTCCACCACAGTGATCGAGCTGGTTTGAATAGATTGCAGCATGGCTTTTGTAGGTGATGCTCATGATCAGGTGATGGCCTCTGCACCAGTTGGTGTTCCCCACTTGTTAATTGCATGCAGCCAGCTGTGTAGTTCTTGCAGTAGCCAGTCATAACAACCCACTACTATAAATAACTACATCGTGTGGGCATTGTCCCTTTACCTTTCCTGTATGGAAGACATCCTTCCTGTGTGTGGGGAGCAGTGTTACAGACAGCAGGTAGCAATACCTCTTACAACAGGACTTGTGGACACAGGCCAACTACATGCTTGTATAAGGTTCCAGACCTAGGGACAGTGTGTGAGTATTGCTGTTATGTGCATTGAATACTGCTAGTTTTACAGGGTTTGTGTGTACATGCTAGTTTTGCATGGAATGCAGTCTGCATATCTCTCAACTGTGGGCCTATCCACATGATGGCCAGAGGATTGGCTGTTATGTTTTATCTGTTCCCCACACAGGTCTTGTCCCTGAAATATCAGTGGCATTCTCTCCTTTGATTGCTATCAGTACATGGTAACATCCATTTGTGTTTCTGACTTCATATTCCTGAATCAGGGTATGTTGCAACCAATCCTGTAACACCAGCAACTTTCACTGTGTATAACAGCAAAACTTCAAATATGGTCCTGAGTTTCAGCCTCTGTCCTACACTTATATACCAGGCTTTGTCCAGATGTCATGCAGTAAGAGGTTGATAGGTAAGTTCGCTGATGACTGCAAACTGGAAGTGGTCATAGAATCTCCAAATGATGTCAACATCCAACAAGAGGGTCTTAGACAAACAAATGATTCATGCCAAAGTCATGGCCTCAAACTCAATGCAAAAAATGCATTATCATCCCTTTTGGAAAGAGTGATGTACCTGCAAATTACCACATCAATGGCAATACCCTAAGTACACACTCGGTGGTGAGAGATCTGGGCACTCAGGTTGACAGCAACCATTTCTTTGATCACTGCCTCAAGAAAGAGAGACGTTATCACCCCTCTGTACTCTTCACTCATTAGGCCAATAGTTGTGTACAACTCCCCTTCTGGTATGTACCGTTCAAAGCACCTGTGGTAACTGGAGGGACCGCAAAGGTTAATCACAAGGAAAATGCAAGGTCTTCAGCAGCTATCTTATGTGGATCAGCTGAAGTCACTGTCGGTTTACTACTTCATACAGACTACTCAGAGGTGATCTCTGCCTTGCATATAAGGTGATCTCTGACCCTGCTTTATTGTAAATGCTTCACATCTCCAAGTCAAATGGCACATGGGTTACTTGCTCTAAAGACCTAAACCTGTTGTGAGACATCAATAGAAGCTGATGTAGAGACAGATTTGTCTCCCAGAGGTCACCACACCTTTGGAATAGACTCCCATTTCATGTCAAACAGAGCACCTCATTGGTCCTCTTCAAACACAGTCAGAATGATTGGATGGGTAACCATAAATTCACCCTGGGGGTTCCACCTGTGGCCCTCTTGGACAGGGGCAATATGTGCCAATCATGGCAACAAGGGTAAAATTTTAGCTAGGCTTGTAAGGGCCCTTGGGGCATTAGCCTAGTAACTTCCTATGATCCAAATGGCCTATCATTATTTAGTGCTGACATTCCTGCTATCATTCCAGTGATGTTGTGGACTCCCACACAAATTGTGGGGTAGGGTCCATATATATGAGGGCTACAGCTGGAAAAAATGTGTGACCCTGTACAGTCCGGAGGTCAGTGTATGAAGAACACTGTTATATGCCCTTGTATGACATTTTATGGGCGAGGGGTATTAAATGTAGGTATATGGCTGTACATTTTCATGCGCTTCACCATGGGAACAGTGGTGGGCTAGAGCTTACTGTCTTACACACAGTTCTGTTTGTCAGTGTGATAATAATGTCTTAAGTTAAGCATTGTTATGTAACAGATACAGTTACATTGTGACAACTAATACTTTTCCCCCTAAGGGTTAAGTACAGAATGTAATTGGAGTTTGTAGAACTACATCTGTAATTAAGTGTTGATTGAGTCTTATCTTCAAGGAAAGTGTGTTTTTACTGTTGTACTACTTGAAGGCTTTAGCCTAGACAGCAAAGTATGTTATGTTTTGCAGATTACTGTATCATATGCTTTGTTTGAGAGTTGCATTAATCAGTTATGTATTTCAAACACCTAACTGCTATACAAGATGGCATAAACAACTGAAATAGTACACAAATAAATATTTCTATGTATGCAAACTTGTGTGTGGTGTCCTGTCCTTTGCATTGTGTGTGGGTATATGTTTCATGCAATAATTCTCATTTGTAGGAAAGAATCAGACACTGGCCATTTGAAAAGGTGGCAACTGTAGGAATCATGGCTGTTTGATGTGCTGTGCACCCTCTATGTATACTCTTTTTATATATATATCTATAACTATTTATATATTTATATGTGTATGTATGTATATCTGTATATATATATATATATATATATATATATATATATATATATGTGTGTGTGTGTGTGTGTGTGTGTGTATCATTGGAATGTTTTAGTGCTTCCACATTGTACATTCCCTATGGCAGACTGTTCTGCATGATATACTAGAGAAATCATCCCAACATTTTACAGCAGAGATGGCTTACTGGTAACCTGTTGTGGCTATGTTGTGCAGAGTCCCGGGTTCAAGACTTGCAAGTACTGGTTATTGTGTTACAAGGCAGATCTGTTCAGCTGTGAAGAAAAGGATAATGGCAATAATTACAAGAGATCCCTATTTTGAGCCCCTTCACCCCCATTAACATTGCCTTTGGTCAGATGTTTTGCAGTGAGAGGTTCAGAGTGTTGATCCAATATGCAAATGCAACACGCACACACACACACACACACACACACATATATATATATATATATATATATATATATATATATATATATATATATATATATATATATATATATGCATATATATATATGTATATATATAGACATGTATGTCTATATATATATATATATATATATATATATATGTGTGTGTGTGTGTATATATATATATATATATATATATATATATATATATATATATATATATATATAGACTTGCAAGGGCTGATTATTTTGACATATATAGACATGTATGTCTACATATACATATATATATATATATATATATATATATATATATATATATAGACTTACAAGGGCTGATTATTTTGTTGCTGGGCAGAACAAGGGCTGTTGGATTCAAAGTGATTAAGGCACTTTTAAGCAGTTGTAAGTGGATTTGCATGGCGGTAAGCATTGCTAACTTCCGGTTAAATAAGCTTACAGACAATTAGCCTGAAAGTGCTTAATCTGTGTAGGCACTGATTTGTGCCATGCAAACAGGCTTAAACCTGCTTACTACTGCTTAAAAGTGCTTACTCCCGCTTACCCTGTGCTAATTTCTTTAAAAGAAAAGAAAAAAGGGATGATAGGAAAGTGGTAAAAAAGGAGGCACACAGAGGGAAAGACAATAGGGAAAGTAGCTAAGGATGTGCAGGATGGGTGTAGGGAAGGTCCATAGCTGTCCATTTCTTCTACAGCAACAGCTCTGCATATATACTGAATTTGGAGGTATATTTGGACACTCAAACCCCTGAGAGAGGGGTGAGGACAACAATAATTTGTTGTGAAGCCAATTACACCACATTACATATGTCCAGTGGACACGTTTGCAAAATGGACAGCTATGTATGGGGCGAAATTTGTTTTTGGGAACAGATTGCCCTTTTTTTAAGGTGAGAGTGGGATGTTGGGGAAGGATAGTAGGTATATTTGGGGAGGTAGGTTGGGTAGGAAGACAGACAAGACAGCATACAGGGGCGGTATATGACACATGTGGGGGGTAAACACCTTGGATGAGGAGGGGTGTTTGGAAATCAGAAGCCCATGAGCCCCCAGTGGAAACACTGGAACTGAGGTCCCCACCCATGGACAGTCACCACTGCACCTTCACGGCCCCAAAGGTGGTTCTGCTGGGGGCTGAGCAGGAGGGGCAGGCTGATCCTCTAAATGCACCACGCAGCTCTCAAGCTGGTGTAGCAGATCTCCAAACTCCCTTCAGAGCTCGCTACGCAGCAATCCCCAGACCTGACTTCGGGTGACAGGATCCTGTCCGCACCCACTCCCAGGGGGGCGGACAAGCTCCATCCTCTGAGGTGGTTCCACCTGAAGGTGGTGCAGGACCAGCAGACGAGGAGGTCCCAGGGTGGGTCCCAGACATTCTGGGGCCCGGTGCCATGGCCGGATGAGGTGGGAGAGGTGGGTCCACTGGGACCGGCCTTCCCAAATGTACTATGGTGTTGCAGTTTTAAAACATATGTGGGTTAGTAATAGTCAACACAATCCAGGATTAGATATAACAGCATGCATAGATATTCCCATTAGCCCAAAACACCAGATTTGGAACAGTTGCACAGCAAACAGAACACATGCATATATGGAACCACAGTGGCCATTACAATGGCATGCAGGTTACATTGATAGCAACAGGCCACCAATGATAGTATTTCAACATGGAACATTAATAGAAACACATTTCAATATTTGTTGAACAATAGGACATATGTCCCAACAGTAGGTTTGGTGTGAACATGCCCATTGATTTGTGTGTTTAGATTATTGTTGCAGATATGGTGGGGGGGGAGATGTCAATTAACAACTTATATATCCTTGTAGTACTCACAACTTTAATGATCATTGCTCTAATCATTACTGTACATATATTATTACAGTACCCTATGGCCTTGGTTTGGACAGTGGTATGTTTGTACACAGTGTATACTACAACTGTCTTATAGCTAAATTCTACATCTCTTACCTGGTAGACCTGTGGATGGAATGTTTGATAACACTACCTGACTGTTTCTACATATATTCCCAGAGTTTGAGTTAATATTATGCACATACCTCTCAGTCTCTTAATGCACACACTCTGGACAAAGCTTGACAACACGGGGGTACAGAGACATATTTTGAATATTGCTCTCATAAACTTGGAGAGTTGCTAGAGTGACAGGATTTCTTTTAATATACATTTTCTGAAGGTTTTGAGGTCTGAATATCAAATGTATGTCATTATTTGGTGACTACAATTCTGAGATCATCCCACTGATTTGCCAGGGGGACACAGGAACAGGCAGAAAATATGAGCCAATTATCTGGACATTCTGAAAAAATGTGCATAGTTGAGAGGTATGATTATGCATACAGCTTACTACCACTCCCAGGATTCGAACCATGGCTGTGTCTGCTAAAAATACAACAGGTTAAGTTTCATCAGAGTGTGCTTTTTGGATATTGGTGTCTATTCCTTTGGCATTTTTTTTAAGTCTATCTTGGTTGTACAATCTGACCTTGTAATCACAACAGGCTTATAAAGACATTCCTAGACATATTTTTATGTAGCACAGTGTGATAAACAGTGGTTGACACAATAGTACTATTCTGATATCAGATGTTACTGAATGCTACATGTCAGGCCATACACTACCAGAGTAAACACTAACAGTCCAGGATTTAAATCTCTATTGGCAGGCAGTTACAGTTTTCTTATCGTACAGACCTGTGGGGGAATGTTTAACACTACCTGACTGTTTCTACACATATTCCCAGATTCCTAGTTAATATTATTATGCATACAGCTTACTACCACTCCCAGGATTCGAACAATGGCTGTGTCTGCTAAAAATACAATTTAAGTTTCATCAGAATGTGCTACTTGGATATTGCTGTCTATCTCTTCAGTGTTTTCTGTCTAAGTCTCTCTTGGTTGTACAATCTGATTTTGTACTTATAACAGTATTATACAGACATTCCTAGAGATTTTTTATGTAGCACCGTGTGGGTAACAGTGGTTAACACATTACTATTCAGAGAATGCAACAATAAATGCCATACATTACCAGAGTAAACACAACCAGTCCAGGATTTAGAGCTTTATTGCCACATAGTTACAGTTTTATTTAAATATGATCTATATGGCACTATTACTGTCATATTGTCTGGTTTATTCAGTACAACCCATACACAGTTTTTATACTGCCGAGTGACTTTCTACTACTTTATATTTATTTGGTATGACCATCCATCTGGAGCATTTCTCCCCGGGCCTCCGCTGAAAACAGGCTCTGTGGAACCTAGTCGGACATTCCCGGTCAACAAATGTTAAATAAATAAATAAATAATAAATTGTTACTCACCAGCCTCGTGACACAGCCTTTGCAACCTACTAACATGGGATTCCTGATTCACAGCCTGCTTAGCTGCAGCTGTAAGGGAAATAGAGACATATTTAGGCATACATATCCACCATATAAACAGGCAGGAGATTAGTAAACAGTTATTGTCATGAGTACTTACACACCTCTGTGACATCACCCCTCTGCCTTGCTTCTTGGACCCACTCATCCAAGAGCTCCTTCTTTCTCCGCTTCAAGTCGGCATAGTCGTGCCGGACCTGCTCACCAGTCCGAGGGATACCAGTGGCACTGGTGAGATCACAGGTGAGATGGTCCAGGCTTCTACTATATATTGGGAGCCCTGGTACTAGCGCTGCAGCAGTCTCGCATTGTGGTTTTGTACCAGGAATCCTACCATGACCTTGGACTCCTGTATGCCGCAGCACTGCGCACGGAAGCACATGCCCTCACCAACTCCTGTCATACTGCCTACAGTGGGAAGCTGCAACCAGTTAAGAGATGCATTCCTACCTGTGGGGTTTAAATATGGCCGATTTCCCACCCTTTGCCATGATTGGATGGTTTTGAATATGCTAAGCTAAGCTATGGGCAAATCTGCTTAGCTAAGGTTGGCAGTGCTTAAATGGGCAGGTTCAGCACTGCTTACCAATGGGCAAATTCACTTAGCTGGGCTACTGATTGCTTAGCAGTCATATTTACACAATGCTTACACCTGGTAAGCAGAGCTGTGCAATGCTTAGCATTGCTTATTTTTCATTTTATAGACTATGTGCTGTATGGCATTGATTCATCATTCATTACATATTATAAATTTGTTTACTGTCCCTGACATCCCTCAGTGTGCTTTCATTACATTTATTCATGTGTGACTATACTGTAATGGGCACTTGTGTTAATATGGGGGTTTTACAACTTTATTAAACTGACACCTCACATCTGGACATAATACAGTACTCTGGTTAACAAATATATGTTATTTAGTAGCTAATTATAAAAATAAATGTTTATGTACTGCTTTCACATGTAAAATGCAATTTGGTTATAGTGGGGATCAAACCAGGAATGGTTGCTTGCAAAGCATACGCTCTAACCACTGGAACCATGTCCATTTTAAAGCACAGCAGTGCGCCTTCATACATATGCATGGCATGCTGCCGTGCCGAACAGGAATGGTCCATGCCATGCAGGAATAAGTTATTCCTGCACGGCTGCTTGCTGAATCCCAGGGACTGTCTCACACAAATACCCTCCAGTCTTTTCCTGCCCCACCCCATCTTGGGCTCCCCATACCATGCACATTACTTTTTTCTTCCTTTTTCTCACATTTTGCCCTACTTTTCAGTTTTTCAAAAGGCCACAGCTTCCTAAATGTTTTGAAGTGCATTTTAAAGTTTTTTTCTTCTTTTTACACAACCTTTTCATCCAATGATAGCTTGAACAGAAATTATGATTAAAGAAAGAAATTGTGTTTCTGTTCAGCTTGAGTTTTCCTTGCATCCTTTCAACACACCTTTCATGACCAAGACAGAACAGTAATATCCATTTAGGAAATAACTCAGGTAAGCCAGGGCCAAAGAAGCAATAGGGTTATATATTTTCTAGGATACATTTTAGAGCATTTCCCTGGCTTTTAATCCAATGGTGACCTAAACAAAAAAAAAACATGAGTAAGAAAAACATTTCAGTCTTGTTTATTTTTTCCTTTCAAAGAAGACATGAGTTGTACCCAAGGCTTAATGTTCAATAGTGAAAAAATAGCTCATAATAAGCTAACAAGCCAGTTGTCTGTATACACAGGTCCTATCTGGGAACTGCCTGCCTCCCTAATCCCTAAAAAAAAGACTGACTATGCATCCTTCTGGTGTTGGACTGGGATGAAAGCAGAGGTTCAAACTGCTACAGTCATCTATTTCAAGTGACTGTTGATATACATATGCATAGTATGCCTCCTCACTTTTCAACCCAAACTGTTAAAGGCAGTTACTTGTATACATGCCTGAAATGTGATGGTGAGGAAAGTGAAAAATGATGATTAAGGTAATGTAGTCTACTTTGTTGTTCTTAGTGCCCCTCCATAAGCTATGGTAACCTTCTTCGTACACCTCTGAGGCATACCTCTCAGCTGTCCAGATTTTCACAGACTGTGTCCAGATTTTTGCACCATATATTTGGTCTGTTTCTCATGAAATTGTTGTTTTCTGGCAAATCAATGGCAAATCATTGAGGACTGATGTCAGAAAATAATGGCACACATTTAAGATTCAGACCTCACAGCCTTCAGAAAATTCATACTAATGCAAAACCTGCTATTCTATCATCTTTTTAAGTTTGTAAGAGTAATATTTAAAAAGTGTCCCTATTTTTTCGCCTTTGTCCATATTTCTTGCTCTAAGAGGTTGAGGGGTATGCTCTGAGATCTGTGAAAAAATAAAAGAAACAATGATCATACTGTCCTCAGCCCAAACACAAGCTATAATAACCTTGTGCACACTTCTAAGGTTTGACTGTGATGGACACATCCTCCCTCATCAATCATTACTTTATTGATAATATCCATAAACTGACCAACAGTGACCAGAACTCAAACACTACTATCCCTCTCCAAAGACCTTCTAATTGAACCCTGTTCTCTCTCTTAAACCAATCCAGCCTCATTCATTCTAAACCCCTTTTCACTATTTTTGCACATGGGATCAGGGTGTCACTTCTGTAGTGACAATCATCTTGAGCCAAGGTTTACACTACCAGGTGGCTAGCCATGCCACAACAGTTCATTCATACCACTCACTGGTGCACACACTGTCACCTACAGCCAATTTAGAGTGTTCAATCCACCTAATGCATGTCATTGGAATGTGGAAGGAAACCAGAGCACCCAGAGGAAACATGCAGACTCCACATAAAAGGCACCCCAGCTGAGAATCAAACCGGAGAACCTCTTGCTATGAGGTGACAACGCTAACTGCTGCACCACCACAGCCACCATCTTAAACCAATACCCACCACATATGTAAAATCTCTCCTCCAAAAACTAAAACCATGTTCTGTTTTTCTGATAATCTACTCACCCACTTTCTCAAACTTGCAGCTGATTCTATAGCCTACCTAGTTTCAATAGTTATCAATAGATCCAATTTGTGAAGCCACTGTACCAGATTTCTAGAAATCTTTCTATGTAATACCCTACACAAAGGAGGCAACTCCACTGTTCCATCTGACTTCAGACCCATATCTATACTCTCCCCTTTTCAAAAATCCTGGGAAAATGCATACACACTCACCTTCTCAAATTTCTTATCCAAGAAAACCTTCTGACACCTACTGTAGAACAGAGCGTGTGTGCTGTAACTTTAAGAATTATTATAAGGACTGAACATGCATATAAATAGCAAGCACATGCTAGCATCAGTGCCATTTTGAGAGTACAACCAGAGAGTGAGCATGTATTAGTGTAATTGCTAGTTTGTATATGTTTACCTAAGTCAGTTATTAAGCCTCAATCCTGACGTGTTTGTACATAATAAAGCTGCTTGAACAGAACCCATGACGTCTTATTACATCCTGACTAGGCAAGCAACATGGTGTCAGAACCGGGATTCAAGAGACTGCTTTCCAGAGCTACGAGGTGCAAAGTTAACAGTGAACATAAACTAAGAGAAATGAGCATGAAAAAGAGCCAGAAATGAACCAAAGGTAATGAAAACTTGCACAAAGGTTTCTTTTATAAAAAAGATAAAATGGAGCATTACAAGGGCACAAACCGCATTATTAAACAAGCGAGAAGTACAAAAGGTTTATTTATTAAACAAAATGTTTAAAATTAAGAGTTGATAAAATGAGCATCAGAAAAGTACATAAGGGGTTTGGAATTACCTCAGAATTACAAAATGGGCATGTTTAAGGCAAAACAAGCATATTTAAAGCAAAAAGAGTATGTTTAGAGTAAAACAAGCACAGGAAATGTATAATGGGCATGAAAAGAGATTAAACAAGCAAATCAAATATATTAAGGGCAAATGGGGCACATTAAGTATAAATAAAGCAAGGTGACTGCATGTTTTTTGGCAAAGTGCTGTGTTTTGGCATAACTACTACTTCGTATTGTGTTCAGGGCACAGCTAAATTTATTTGAAGTATCTCCAAGTGTGTAAAAGTGCTTACAGTGTGTTTGTATTACTGTACATGTATTCCAAAGAGTTTATTTATGTGCAAACTGCAGCTATTTTGTGAATTACAGTCAAAGTACAGCCATTTCGAAAAGTTTCTTGTGCTGGGTGTGTCTATTCGCAAAATTTCGCCATTACAGAGTGTTTCTTGCAGTGTTAAGAATTATCTAGCAAAGTACCACCATTCTGGAGAAGTTTCAGGTGCTGTGTACTGTTTATTTGCAAAGTGCAGTTCAAACATTTTCTTACTCTGAGTTTCTTCTGCCCAGTTCATTCACACAGTGCAATTATTTTGAAATGTTTCCTACACTGAAAAGAGGTGATTTCTTGCACTACAGTAATTTCAAGAGTATTACAGTGCCCAAGAGACTTATTTCACAAAATTCAGTTATTCAGAGGCTTGTTGTGCTATTGGGCATAGTTATGAATACTGGTGTAAATTTCTGGCATCTCTATGTGTATGTTCATGCATATTTGCAAAACTCTTCACTGGTACGTGTTAATATGACAGATGGATTTTGAAAGCCATTTGATCAGAATATTGCAGAGAATTGGAGAATATTTGAGCAAGGGTATGATATTTTTATACAAGCAGCTTATTCTGACAAAGATGCACGCACCAGGGCAATCATTTTGTTAAACCTAGCTGGGTCAGAGACCATTGAAAGAGAGCGTTCATTTGTATATGCACCAGCAGTATATGAGGGAGAAGGTGAAAACTGCCATATTGTTGTACAGGCTAAATCAAGGGAAGACCCTGAATGTCTGAAGTGCAAATTCAGAGAAATGTGTAACCCTCAAGGAAATATTACATCAGAGAGGCAATTTCTTTTACACAAGAGATCAGAAACCAGGGGAAACTTTTGCTGCTTATATTACTGACCTGAGGAACAAAGCTAAAATGTGTCAGTTTGGTGACTTAAAAGAAGAGTTAATGAAGGGCAGACTTGTATGTGGCATTAATAGTGCTGCTATGAGAAAGATTTTGCTTTGTGACAGTGATTTAATGCTAACCAAACCTAGTGACATTTGTCAAATCCATGAATTTACAAAAAGGCACACAAGCATGTTTGCAAGTGATAAGAGCATGGTTTCGGCATGCTCCAGAGCCAATGTAGACAGCATGCAACACGTGGCAAACAGAAGCAGGCCTAAGCACATGGCACCCTCAGCCCCTGCAGACTCTCTGGGGAAACCACCTAGTTTTCCAGCAAGGTCTAAGAAAGGAGCATGCTCAGTGCAGTACAAGCGTGAATCAGCAAAACCCAAATCTAGCTTTATAGTTAACTGTCACAACTGTGGTGCCAATCATGAGTGTAAAGGAGAGAAATGCTTGGCATGTGGTCAGCAATGCCACAAGTGTAAAAAATGGAACCACTTTCAAAAGTTTTGCAAATCAAGTATACCTCATATAGTTATAAAGAACGATCAGTCAAAAAAGTAAGCTGATCATACAGAGAACTGCAATTCTACTTTCTATGTAGATGGTGTATCAGTAATTGGTGAAAAAGTTGATGCAGTGAATTTGTTGGCAAAGAGTGAAATATTTTGTACTGTCTAGATCAATGGCAAATCCACCGAGCTCAAAGTAGACACTGGTTCAAAGTGTCATGTTATGTCAGCAGACACATTTGCTAAAGTGAGAGCTGGTGAACATCTCAACGTGGCTAGTAGTGCAAAACTTGTTGCTTATGGAGATGAAGAAATCCAAACTGAAGGCTCAGTAGTGCTTTCATGTTATTTGGCTAGCAACCATTACAGCTGGTTATTCTATGTAGTCCAAAGACCTGTACAGTCACTACTGGGTCTTAGAGACAGTTTAAGAATGAATCTGCTTTCTTTTACCAAAGAAGTTCATCATATAAGCACATATCCTAGTTCCAATTTTTCTGACGCCATTTTCTCAGAGTATGCTAATATTTTCACTGACAAGTTAGGCAAACTTCCAGTTGTGTACTCTATGAAGTTAGACCCAAAGGTCAGTCCAGTGGTCAGACCAGCAAAAAAAGTTCTGATAGCTATGCAGGATAAAGTTAAAGCTCAGTTGGAGAAAATGGTGCAGCAAGGTGTAATTTGTCCAGTTACAGAACCAACTGAAAGGGTGTCGTCCATGGTAGCAGCCACAAGAACGGCTCAGATGAAATCAGAATATGTATTGACCCAAGAGATTTGAACAAAGCAGTAAAGAGACTGCATCATCCAATGCGTACAGTTAAGTCACAGCCCTAATACCGAATGCTATTGTTTTTTCTGTCTTGGATGCAAAAAGTTCATTTTGGCAAGTGATGCTTGATCACAAATTCTCATTACTGACTACTTTCAGTACCCTGTTTGGCAGATACAGATTCCTAAGGATGCCATTTGGAATAAATTCTGCAAGCGAAATCTTTCAGTGTGCAATGGAGCAATTTTTTTCAGGTTATCCTTGTGCCATAATAATAGATGATTTGTTGGATGAAGACAATGGTGAAGCATAGCATGACAGAAACCTTAAGAGAGTTCTAGAAAGAGCATGTGAAGTGAACTTAAAACTCAATCCTCTAAAGTGCAAATTTAGACTACCAGAAGTTATATATATAGGTAATTTATTTACCAGCACTGGCTTGAGACCAGACCCCTCCACACAAGCAGGTATTCTTGAGATGCCAGCACCTGATAATGTTCAAGCTCTACAGCATTTTCTTGGCATTGTCAACTATTTAGGCAAGGAAATGGGCAGCAGCCACAAATGCAGAAGTAGTGGAGTAAATACAGTAAAAAAATAAACAGGCAAACCAACGTGTACTTCCACAAGAAGCAGTCACTTTAATACAATAAAATCACCAGAGACTCTGGTGATTTTATTGTATTAAAGTGACTGCTTCTTGTGCAAGTACATGTTGGTACAACTATTTAGGCAAGTTTATGCCATAGTTCACTGAATTGAAAGCACATTTGAGAGAGCTGACGTGCAATAATCATACATGGTCATGGTTGGAACAGCACCAGAGGGCATTTGAAGATCTTAAGTGAAAAATTACCACCCCACCTACATTAAGATACTATGATGTTAATAAACCAGGAACTCTTTCCTGTGATGCTTCAAAATTTGGTCTTGGTGCAGTTATTCTTCAAGAAGGCAGACCAGTAGCCTAGGCATCCAGAATCCTTACCCAAACTGAAATGCAGTATGATCAGATTGAGAAAGAAATTTTGGCAGTAGTATTTGCATGTTTAAAGTTTCATGATTGTGCGTCATTATTTATGGTCAAGCTATTCAGATTGAAAGTGACCACCAACCTCTAGTTACTATTCTAAAAAAGGCCTATGCATTCATCTCCAATGAGATTACAAAGAATGATGCTCAAATTGCAAAAGGACAGCATCAACATAGTCTATACAAAAGCAAACTTCTTTATCTGGCTGATACCTTATCCAGATCACCCAGAAATACAACAGAACAGCTTGAGGGAGAGAATTTTGACTTTGACGTAATGGAAGTGCATAATTTTTCTACCACGAGACTTGATGAGCTGAGAGATCATACAAAGACTGATCCAATTTTGCAAAAGCTCAACCACTACATTAATGTTGGATGGCCATCAAAGCAATCTAGTGTACCACCTGAAGTGCAAACTTATTTTCCTTACAGAGATGAGATGTTGACGGAAGATGGCATTATTTTCAAAGGCCCTAGAATTGTTGTTCTTGTTTCCTTACAACATGAATATATCTAGATTTTGCATTGTGGTCACCCAGATTCTGAATCTATCAAAAGAAGGGCAAGAGAAAAATAAGTTATGTACTCACCATAACATTCCATGTTTGTTGTCCATCTCACCCTTCATTCTTACACTTGGGTTCAGAGCCAAACCTCGGCTCCGACATGGCCATTCTCTACCTCAAAGTCTTCTGGTTGGCTTGTGGCAAAGAGGTATACCATCATGCATCACTGACATATCCCAGATCTTGTTTGCTGCAAGTAGAACTATAGAGAAAGAACAAACCATGCAGAAAGGTCTCAAACATAGAGAAAAAGTAATTGTAACAATTCCCCTAGGTCCTCAAAGGAGGGGGCAGAAGGGTGGGATAGTAAGAATGAAGGACAAGATGGACTACAAACATGGAACGTTATGGTGCGTACATAACTTCTTTATGTTCCGTAGTCCTATCTCGCCTTCAGTCTTACACTTGGGACAGCGTCCCTAGCACCTTTATCTTGGGTGGCTCATGGGAAAATACTTCTGAGTACTATGGAACCAAAGGAAGATCTGTTCCTGGAAGCCAAGTCCAATTTGTAGTGAGTTATGAATGTATGAGATGTAGCCCATGTTGCTGCTGCACAACTGTTATCCATGGTAATTTTTGATTGAAAAGCAACTGATGTAGAAACAGATCTGGTAGAGTGGGCTTTCACCTTAAAAGGGAGCTCTTTGCCACTGGACGTATAAATGAATGAAATGCAGCTTGAAATCCAGTGTGATAAAGTAGGTTTTGAGACTGGTAAACCCTTTCTTGAATCTGAAAAGGAAATAAACAATTGGTCTGACCTTCTGAAGCTCTTGATTCTATGAAGATAAAATCGCAGTTGTCTATGAACGTCAAGCTGGTGGAATTTGTACTCTGTTTTGTCAGAAAAAATTGGGAAAAAGACAGGCAATCAATGGATTGATTAATATAAGCCTGAGAAGAGACCTTAGGAACAAATGAAGGGTTGGTCCATAGAGAAACCCTGTCTCTGTGAAATACCAAATAAGGAGACCTAATAGAGAGGGTTTGTAGTTCTGAGACCCTCCTTGCAGATGTAATGGCCACTAAAAATATGGTTTTCCATGAGAGGAATTTGAGCTCACAAGTTGCTGACAGTTCAAAGGGAGGCAAAGTAAGTTTCTGGAGAACAAAATTCAGATCCCAGGGTGCCACAGGGTTCATAACGGGGGGGGGGCATCTCAATAATGTGGCCCATTTAAGAAAAGCTCTGCATAATGTGTGTGCCATAAGATTAGGATCATTAGCCAAATGGAAGGTAGAGATAGTTGCCATTTGAACCTTAATAGTGGCAACAGCTGAACCTTGATGGAACAGTTGTGTAAGAAACTCCAAAATCACAGAGATGGGGGTTGTATAAGGGTCAGGATTCCTATCATGAGCCCAGAAGGAAAATCTTTTCCACTTACTGGCATTAATCTTTCTAGTTGAAGGTTTGTGAGAAGATGTCAAAATGTGTACAACCTCAGGAGAAAAGTTGTGGAATCGGAGTAGCCACGCTGTCAAATTGAGGGTGTGGAGAGAGAGATGGAGCACCCCTGACATGTGTGTCAGTAGATCTGGCACTGGGTCCAGAGTCCAAGCTTCATCCATTAGGTGAGGTCTGAGAAAGGGGAACCAAATCTGACAAGACCAGTAAGGAGCAATGAGGGTCATCTTGCTTCACAAGGATTTTGCTTTCTGAATTACCTTTGATATCAGAGGGAAAGGTGGGAAGGGATATAGAAGTCCCGAGAGACAATCGTGAACGAGTTCATCTCTGGGTATCTCCCACTTCGGGGGGATCAGGGTGAAGTAGTTGCTGCATTTGGCATTCAGACGGGTGGCAAAGAGATCGCAGCAAGGCTGACCCCATCTGCAAAAAATCTGTTCTGCAATGTGTGGATTCAGAGACCACTAGTGAGGCTTAAGAATCTCCCTGCTGAGCCTGTCAGCTATCACGTTGTTTTTCCCCAGAATGTGCATTGCGACCAGAAAATGTTGGGAAGACACTGCCCACTCCCACACTCGAAGGGCCTCTCTGCATACGGGGTAAGATTTGGTCCCTCCTTGTTTGTTTATGTACCATACCACTGACATATTGTCTGAGTGGATCACAATCGTCCCTAGAGGAAGAAAGCTGTGAAGTGCTTGCAACACCAGAAGCACTGCTGTCATCTCCAAGCCGTTGATATGCAAGTGAGTCTTGTGTTCCTGCCAAGTGCATTGGACTGTTCTCCCTAGATAATGCCCCCCACCCTATTTGAGAGGCATCCGTGGTCACGGTGGCGACAGGGGGAGATGGAACAAATGGTCTGCCTGTGGACAGATGGCTGGACTGAGTCCACCAGCGAAGATCCTGTTTGCACGATTCTGTTATTAGGATGGGGTGAAAAAGAGGTAGTTGCTGCAGAGACCACTGGGTGAAAAGTAACCACTGCAGAACCCTCATGTGCAGTCTGGCTAATGTGACTAATGTTACCGTAGATGCCATTGTCCCTAGCAATTTGAGAACCGTCTTTGCTTTTGCTTTTCACTGTGGAAGACGACTCCAAGTTTGTTGCTTGAGATTCTGAACTCTCTCTATGGGGAGGTAAGCGCCAATGAAATGCACATGCTGAGAGGGCGGCAATGCAGATTTTTGCCAGTTTATTGTAAATCCTAGTCACAAGCAAGTCATAATAGTGGCGTCCCTGGCCTGTAATAGTAGATGCCTGGTGGTGGCAGTCAGGAGCCAGTCGTCCAGGTACGGAAATGCTTGGAATCCCAGACATCTCAAGTGAGACATTACCACTACCATGCATTTGGTGAACACCCTGGGGGCTGTGGTGAGACCAAAGGGCAGGGCACAAAACTGGTAATGACTGGCCTCCAGCCGGAAGCGTAAGTGACTCCTTGATGCTCTGTCCATTTTGATGTGATAGTACGCATCCTGGAGATCTATGGAGCACATCCAAATGTCTTTCCCTAACAACAGGAGTATCGACTGTAATGTGACCATTCGGAACTTGGACTTCTTTACAGATTCGTTCAACTTGCTGAGATCCAGTATGGGTCTCAGGTCCCCTGTTCATTTTGGCACCAAAAAGAATCTGGAGTAAGTCCCTAATCCTACTTGGTCTGTGGGGACGGGTTGGATGACTCTCTTTTTGAGCAACTTTCGGATTTCTACAGTTGCTGAATCCCTGTGAATGGGTGGAACATCCGGGATTCTTCTGGTTCGAGGAAGAGGGAAAGAGAAGGGAATACAGTATCCTCTGGTAATTATCCTTTGCACCCACTTGTCTTGTGTGATGTTGCACCAGGCTTCTGGGTACAAGGATATATGTCCCCCGACTGGCACCAGAGATGCACAGTCAGGCCTCCTTTCAGGAGCGCTGGTAGGGACAACCACAAAAGGAATCATGGTCTCCCTGATTTTTCGGACCACACCTGCCTCTAGGGTGATGTCTACCATTATTTCCTCCTCCTCTGCCCCTGGAGAAGGAATCACCCTGAGCGCCCTGGAAAACCCTCTGCAACTTCTTGAACCACATCTTTCTGCCCCTCTGCCCTTTGGGATAGGGCCTAGAAGGAATGGAAAAATGGACTCCCATAGCAGACAGGGTTTTCCCTTCCTGTTCACACCTGGTGAGTGTGTCCTTTACCTTGGGTCCAAACAACAAGGATCCATCATCAAAGGGGGCATTGGTAAATGTAGACTTAAAGGCCTCTGCAAAATTGCACAAGTGCATCCAGGTGTGTCTTCTAAGAGAAACTCCTGAACCCATTGCCCTACTCGCTCCATGCACTGCATAAGATATCAGCCTCATGGAGGAGTTGACAATAGAATTTAAGGTAGACATCTGTGCATTAAGCTTATCAGATTCCACCTCAGATATGCCACCTTGGACAGTATCTCCCAGCTCTTTCAGGAGATCTCTCTGGAGCCTAGTGAAATGAGACAGGTAGTTCAGCAATCTGAGTGTAAAAGCCGCTGAAGAAAAGACATGCTTCCTGTACCTGTCCATCGTTTGAGACTCCTTGTTCAGTGGATGGACAGTGGAGGAAGTTTCAGCAAGTTCCTTTTTGGTGGCTGCTGCCACCACCATGGCATCTACTGGCACTCCTTTGATGAGAAAACCTTTGTCCTGAGGTGCTGATAAGAATTTATTAGGTATTCTAGGAACTGGTTCCACAGTATCAGGAGATCCCCACACCTTTCGACTCACTAGATTCAAGATTTCATTGAAAGGTGGAGATACCCAAGAGGTGGAAGGTTGAGACCTGAAAGCCTTCAGGTACACTGACTCCTCATCAGAAGGGGAAGTGGTGGGCCAGCTGCCTCTCTGTTTCAGGACCTCAAGGATATCTGCGAATGAGATATCATCAGAGGACGACTTGGGGGACCCTTCTGACTCCTTGACTTCAGTTTCTGATGTAATGGACTCATCAGGGGAGTCAACATGCTTCCTCTTACAAGTTTTCTTCTGAGGAGGTGCCTCAGAAGGATATTCTGGGGGAGGTCTTGGAAGACTGGGGACCACTCATGGAAGGCTCCTGAGGCTGCGAGTCTCCACTGTGTTGGATGAGAGAAGGTGCTGAGACTGATGTTGGCACTTTAGGGGGAAGAGTGTCGGTGCCCCTAGTTGGAACTGAAGACTTGGACAGAACACTCATCAGCTTGAAGATCGACCCCCTAGGCTCTGAGGACATCCCCCGCTCTGAAGGAGTAGAGGCAGTTCTTAGCGCTGAGGAGATAGGCTCCGAGACAGACGTGTGGTCTGAACTCACCCGAGCCAAAGCACCAAGAGGTAAGCTCAGAACCGAGGATGTTCAGGTCCAAGCATCCCCCTCTGGCCCGACCGGAGAGTTTTGAACCCTAGACCCCATGGACGGTACCGTCGGAGTGGATACCGGAACCGAGAGACCAACCGAGGTAGCTGGAACCGATCTTTCCAGAGCAAGTGGCACTGACATCTCTGGCTCCGAAGTGCCGGAGTGGCTCGGAGGAGGAACAGTAATAGGGTGTACAGGCTCAGTAGGCTCCAGGGCTGACTGGGATGGAGCCGAAAGTAAATTAGCCAGCGCCGATGTCTTGAAGAGTCTGCGCACCACTGTCTCAATGTCCTTATCAGAAAGGCTCCTTGAGGACCTGGAGGATAAAGTGGGGGACCTACACCATTGAAAGATTGGTGATCTGAGTGTTGGAGAAACTGGACAAAGTTCAGCTGACCAGCTCCAAGACACAGATTCAGTTATCGGCTCCGTAAACTCTGGAACCAAAACTGATTGCTCCACATCAATAAACTCTGTTGGCACTGAAACCAGTGGAGGAAGTAGTCACTTTAGCAATTTTCTCTGGTGGCTCTGATGACACCGAGTGAGTGGGAGACTGCCTTTTTGTAGGTTTAACTTTGCCTGTTTTAGACGATGGAGGCTTAGAACTAGAGGAGGAAGAAGAAGCCAATTCTTCCTTAAAAGAATGCTTTAAGAGGCCTTTCAAAATGAGTTTGTTCTTTCTCTCTTGAAGGACTTGAGGACTAAAAGCATGGCAAAAGGAGCAAGATTCTTGAAGGTGAATAGCACCTAAGCAGTATATGCAAATAGTATGCCCATCTCTCAGGGACATTTTTTGGGCGCACTTGGAACATTTTTTAAAACCAGAAAGCTTGTGGTCCTTCGAATCTTTAGACACATCTGAAACCAAATCACAGATACCAATGCCAGAAAGAGAAAGGAAAAACAGGAACTATCTCTAAATTAAACGGTTAGCCCTGAGGAAACAACAAAAGTCAGACAGAGGAGTAGGTCCTCTAACTTAAACGGGCCTAGCCCTAGAAGAAGAAAAACAGACAACAGACAGAGGATTAGGTCCTCTAACTTAAACATGCCTAGCCCTGGAAAAGATGAACATGAGCGACAGACCGAGGACTACATCCTCTAACTTAAATGGGCCTAGCGCTTGGTGAAAATAGCTTAGAAAAGGAAAAAACATTTAGGCAAAGCCCAAATAGCAAGCAAAACCAACAGCGATGCAGGGATACACAACAACAGGCCTGTGTCAGAATGGCCAATCAAATAACAGCAGAAACAGAGCAACAATACCACACAAAGTCTTAAACAGACACCAGAGTAGAAACGAATAATACATAAACTGAATACAACTTTTTAAAAAGTTATAAATTGGATAACAAGAAGAAAAATATTTCACTTAGCCACAACCAAGAAGAAGCACATCTGAGCTCAACGAGCATCAAACGAGATCTGGGATATGTCAGTGATGCATGATGGGATACCTACTTGCCATGAGCCAACCAGAAAAATTTGAGCTAGAGAATTGCTGAGTCGGAGCCGAGGTTCGGCTCTGAACCCAAGTGTAAGAATGAAGGCGAGATAGGACTACAGAACATCTAGTATTTTGGCCTTCTCTAGTAAAAGACATTGATAAAGTCCTTTCTTCTTGTTCAGTACACAATAGCACTAAACCGCATTTGCAAAGATAACCACTTCAGCTAAGTCAAGTTCCTGAACTACCTTGGTCAACAGCAGCCACTGATATATTCAAGTGGATCTATTATTCAAACTGGTCTGAGATCAATTTACTACATAACCTAACGTCGACTGCTGTTATCACTAAGTTGAAACGCCATTTCTCAGTCCATGGTAGTCCACACAAAGTTGTTTCTAACAATGGTACTCAATTTGCTAGTCAGTTTTTTCAGAAATTTGCAAGAGAATGGGACTTCATACATGTTACTAGTAGTCCAGAATATCCACAGTGAAATGGACTAGCTGAACATGCAGTACAGAGTGTAAAGCAATTACTTGAAAGGTCAACGCGTGACAGTACTAATGTCTTTTTGAATTTACTCAATCTCAGAAACATACCCCATGATGCTATACTTGGCTCACTTGCTCAGAGACTTCTTTCCAGGCAAACCAAAACAACATTGCCTATTAGTTCCTGTTTGTTGAGGTCTAAAGCTAAGAACAATAGAACCATTAGAGCCCAATTATTCAGGGAGTGTTCTTTTCACAAGTCCAGCTGTGACAAATTGAGCAGATTTCTTCCATTGAAAGAAGGAGAGACAGTGAGGATACAAATGGCAAAAAGTTTCGATCAGATTGGTCAAGTAACAGGTATATGTACCAAGCCGTGATCCTACTTTGTAGAATCTGAGGGTGTGGAGTACAGGAGAAATCGCAAACATCTGCTTCCTGTACCAGAATCGATATCGCAGCATTGTTCCTGTGATAACGGCTCTAGCTCTCAGAGCAATCCAGACAATGTTCCTATTGCAGAACGTCTTAACTTCTACTTCCATTCGTGATGATGTTTCTGATGTTGCTAAATCTGAAATCTAAATTTTATGCCACACGTTTTGGTCATATTTCTAGACCTAGTTTGAAATACACAGTAACCTGGACTTGATTGTATATATGTGTATCTAGTTCTGTATAACTGCATGACAAAGAATTAGTTGTGTTGATTGCATGTCAACTGATATTGTCAATATTGTATAACCTTTTTCTCAAAGAGGGAGGATATAGAACAGAGCATGTGTGCTGTATCTTTAAAAAGCATTTCAAGGACTGAACATGCATATAAACAGCAAGCATGTGCTAGTTTCAGTGCCATTTTGAGAGTGCAGCCAGAGAGTGAGCATGTATGAGTGTAATAGCTAGTTTGTATGTACGTTTGCCTAAGTCAAAGTTATTAATCCTCAATCCTGATGTGTTTGTACATAATAAAGCTGCTTGAAGAGAACCCACAAAGTCTCATCTATTACATCCTGACTAGATGAGCGATGCCTACCCAACATGGTTTCCATCCGAACCATAGTACTACTTCAACCCTTTTATCTTTCACTCATACAATAGCTGAAGATTATTTTGTAGGGCCCCAGACTCTTTTAAAGTTGTCAACAATCATAGATGACCACTGGAGAGGAATGTGGCCTGAAGGTTTAGAAAATTGATGTCAGAAAGTACAGTGACCAACATTTGATCCCTGTGGTACCCCACTGGTAATTTTATTTTGCTTTCAGAAGTGGCATCTGCAACTCTTAACTAAATGGGTTCTGTCAGACAACCAGTTATTTATCTACTGCACAGCAGAAGGGTTTACTTTCAGAGTTTGAAGTCTGTCAGTAATGCCTACATGGGAAATAGTGTCAAAGGCCTTGGCCAGATCCAGATATGTTTTATGTGCTAGATAACTGCTATCTGCTGCTTAGCTGACCTTTGTAAAAGAAGTTAATGAGTTTAAAGTATCAGGACCTTCCTTTGACACAGCAAAATTGATAAGGATTCAGGGTTAACAGATTCTCAATGCCCAGATTAATGAGGTCTGAGATAATTACTTTCCATATGAGTCTAATGGGTCTACATTTCCCAGGGTCTGTGTTTGGACCACCCTTGTATAATGATAGTACAGTGGCTGTTTCCAAGGTGTCATGAATGTAACCAGTGGAGACCTTTTCATTAAAGGTGTTAAATAAGGGTTCATATAGGCCATATTTGGCACTGATAATCAGGCAAACAGGTATGTTATCTGGGCCCATGGATCAGGTAGTGGTAGCTGTTGAGAGGGCTGACAAAACTTGTTCCAGTTTACTTAAAGGGGTAGCTGTGACTATGGAGCCTGTGGAATAGCTGTAATTGTGGGTGGTGTAAAATTGGCACTACATTTTTCATCTAGGACAGTAGCTATTTCCTTTGGGTCAGAGTTGATAGTATTATTGTTGACTAGCTGTGAACATAGTTTGGTAATAGTTTTTATCTTCCTGATATAGTTAAAGAAAGATTAGTTTAAAAAAGATTTCTAATTATTTTAATTTAGTTGCTATTTTAAGCTCATTTTCAGCTTTCAGCTTCCTAATGGTTCCCTTAAGCTCCTCACAAGTTTGCTTAAGTGTGCTCTTAAGCAGAATGTGGCTTATACCCATTAAATAATTTCATTCTCTTGTTGTATAGTTTATTTATTTATAAAGGGTGTTCCATCATAGTTTTTTTTTTAATTTTCATATTTGGTGCAGACAAGGACTAACTTTTCAATACAATTATTTAAGTGGGAGTAGAAGTCAGAGGTATAGGGCAACGGCTTTAGCAATGGGATCCAGCAGAAGACAATTACAGTGGAATGCATTTAGCTCATAGTGTAACTGGCAAAGGTTTGCTTTTGAGAAATTCCTAAACACAGAAGCATCTGCATGGGAAGTGCCACCAGTTTTAAAAGAAAGGTTACTGATTTATGATCAGATTTAAAAAGAAAGATGATACATATGGAGATGTGCAAGAAGTGACTAAATGGTCAAGTACTTTTTACCAAATATCTGTGGTCTCATCACAGAAGGGAGTCTCTACAAAGGTCACCTATGTGTCCTCAACAAAATATGTTATCTGAGCCATGCTTACCAATGAACAGCTATACCAGATCCCACAGTCTGGTAACCCCATTTACAACATTACAAACACAACTAAGAGGGTTGCCTATACTGGAGTTTGTTGGGGATTGGATAAGTTTATCCAGAAATGCCTCAAATGTATGGTGCATTTCAAGCCAGTCCTTGGCATAGAGAGATAAAGCCCTAACTACACTGCAGGTGACCCAAATTTGTATAGTTGCTCAGGCACCTGCAGGACCAGGGGAGGATAGGAGTGAGTGGCTTCTGCTGGCTTACCCATCCTAGTTGTGAAGTCCACTCTGGCTTGTCTCAGGAATGACACTTGGTGGGAACACTACGTGTCTACCATCTAAAGCCCAAGCCTATCAAGCTCATGCTGCTGCTTGCAGTCTCACTGTGAACCGGGGGGGGGGGTCACTGTGTGTGTAGGCAGATGCCCCCTTGGAGGATCACTATTGTAGTGCTTGGAAGAACCACTCCATGAAAAAGGGATGCTCTGCAGCAGCAGCCACTTGACTGTTACCATAAGTGGACACGTTCATGGATGATTCTCAAGCAATAACATATGGGCTCTAAGGCTCCTGCCTGCCTGGGAAACCCCAGTTGCCTCTACCCCCGAACAAGTGAGAAGATTGGATGCAGGCAGAGGAGACATTGGGCTTAGTCCTGCCAGGGATGCAAAAAGAAGTGTATAATGTGCAGCCCAGCTTTGTGGTGTAGAGGGAAAAAGCCCTGTCTACAACCAGTATCACCCAGTTTCAGTTAGCAGCTCAGGCAATGGAACTTATAGACAGAGGAGAGTGGCAGTTAGTGGCTTATGCCTGGGAAGAGAGAGCTTGTAGTCCTGGTTGGTCACGTACTGCTGTGCAAGCAAAGTGCTTGAATGATTCCCGTGGCCGTATGACCAGGCGACATGGGCATGATGATCGTGTGTGTGTGTGTGTGTGTGTGTGTGTGTGTCCCACATTACCCACCAAGGTGTGAAGGTACGGCAGTACTAGGAAACGTCCTCATGTCTGCCTGTTTGACACCAAACCACTGATCGGTGTTATCTGGTGACTGGAACAAATGGTCAGTGGTGACAGCACAGTGATTAGCAAGTACAGACATACACATATATATAAGAGATAAAGCATATACAGTCCATAGTCTCGCATCTGTATATATGATGTGATGGATGCATAAATAGGTCTCTCAGTTCTATCTCTCAGAATTCCTTTTCTGGCAGATGGAGAACAGGACTCTGGTAAGTGAGAATTTATTTTAGGGCCGCTGTGAAGCCACACTGTCAAGCTTCAAAACCTTTGCCCAAATGGTCCATTCCCTACATGGCCAAAAATGCAATCATCATCTTCAGGTACAAGCGGGGAACACACTGGACATTTCCAGTGCAATTGTGAAGGGAAATGTTTAAAGAAGGGAAAATGCTTGTTGATTTTCTATTTTGGAAAACATTTTATGTCAAGATGGATTCTGATAGTCTTAGTCTGTTTTTTATGACCTAGTTCCTGCCAGCATGGATTGCACCACTATAGAAAGTCCCATTGTGGAACTCTGAACTTCTGCCCAATACAGAAAACCACATATAAAGGATCACCAGATTCTTAGCAAAAATAATCCAAAGGTGTTCAGTTTTAATTGGTCAGTGGATGTAGTTTAACAGATACAGTATATTCTGCTTAGAGTCAAAAATAATATAAAATAATGAAGTTTCTTGTGTTCTGAGAGACAAGACCTTAAGTTTTTTTAAAAACATCTTTATTGAACTATCACTTGTGACAGGAAAATGTACATTTATACAAAAGTAATCAAACTGTATTAACACATTAACAAACATTATACTTTACATATAGTGCTATATATCATATAAGCTATGCAACATTACATAAATTATTCAATTCCTGCCCTTTTTTTAAACAAGGAATACCTTTATTAAACCATCACTTATGACATAAGCAATCATACATTTCTATAAATGAAAACAAACCACATGGACAGAATCCTAGTTGCAAGCATTTTATATCACAGATCATATATATCACTTATAATCAACCCAATAATTTTCAGTCAAACATTATATAATTCCTTTAAGTCCTGCCTTCTTTTAAACCTAATTCCTCCCCTGTATGTATTATTTATTTTATTTTATTTATTTATTTATTTTGTTTGTTTGTTTACCGGGTAATGTCAGACTGGGCATGAGGCCCATTTTCAGCGGAGGCCTGGGGAGAAAAGCTCCATACATACAAATAGACAGTATTAAACAATCAAATTGAACATATATTAATCAACAATCTACAAAGTAAGTCATTAAAGAAATTAGTTATATAACAATAATTAGCAAATAATTAACAAATTTAACAAAAAATGGCACAGTTAGTGATAAAAACTGGCTGCTTGAGTTAATAGTGAGAACAGTGTGAAACGGTAATTGCAAGATAGAGAAATGCAGTCTACATAACAGTTAAAAACAAAGCAGTATATGTGTATACATTGCTAACTGAAACTTTGAGTGTAGACTCAAGATAGCCTTCAGCAATTAATAGTTGTAGCTGTGAGAATGAGCTAGTTTAGGGTAATGTAAGGGAGTAGTAGGTAGCATTAACCAGGAGTATGGCAGGAGCAGAGCCAGTGTTTTGCTAGATGTTCCTTAAGGAAGTTTTTAAACTCATGAATGCTGGGGGTTTTAGCCGTAGGTTGAGGAAGAGTGTTCCACAGTTTGGCAATTGTGTGTTGTGGGCTTGGGTAATCTTTAACAATAATTTATTTGAGGATCTTAGAGCGCTAGGATTGCTGTTGGATTGGACTAGATTGGTGAGTGCCGGGCAATTGTTAGGTTTGCAAATTATATTGTGGACTATGGACAGTTGATTGAATGTTAAAAGGTTTGGTAGTTCTAACCATTTAAGTTGTATTTATTTTTAGTATTGTTTCCACAATTCACATTTTTCATGTGTAGTATGCTCCTACCCTTTTCTAAAGATCTCAATTCCAGCTGTTTTATCTCTGTTACTATATTCAATACTTCTAATGGAGTTGGTTTAGAATTTGATTTCCATTTTCTAGTAATTGCTTTTTTTTTGGCAGCCAACATAATTAGACACAGCAAGGCTTTACCATGTCTAGGCAATTCCGATTCTGTATAATAGCTCAGAAAAATCATCTACCTCATCATACCAATCCGCCCACCCAGTATCTCTGACAGTGCATCCTGCAGGGAATCTTTAAAGTTTGCCAACTGACCATACTCCCAGAAAATATGTTCCCAAGTACCTCTTTCTTCACTGTCACACCTTCAACATTTGCTGTCTACCTGAGGAAAAATTCTCTGGAGTCTACTTGAGGTATAAAAATATCTATGTAAACATTTCCAAGCAAAAATCCTAAATCATTTAGATTTTGTTGCATATTTGGGAGAAATACATATATATCCTCCCACTGTTTTTTGGTGAATTGCAAATCCAGTCTTGCTTCCCAATCCTTTTTAACCTCCTCTGATTGATTCTTATAGTTATCATACAATATGTTATATGCTCTACTAATTATTCCTTTTTTAATGGCAGCTTCTGTTCTAGATTTTACTAAAAACTCGTAACAGTGCTGATCTTTCATTTAGGACCCCCTGTTTCTTTCTCTTTGCCTATACTCTGATATCGATCCTTGATAGGGAAGGTACTCTCTAACCTGCAGTCCAGATAAATTCTTGGCATCTTCCCATTCTATCATCTTTCCCTCTCTAGTTATTTGCTCCCAGTACCTTGGTTCCTTTGCCAGTTTTCTCCAATACATTCCAGCTCCCACTTGCTTATTGTCTAAATCCCTAATTATAGTCATCCCTATCAGCAGAATCTCCTTTTTCCATTCCCATGTTGGCTTAGTTCTTAGAATACTTTCTGCTACTTTATAGATATAATATTCTGTATAATTACTGTTATTCTCCTTAAAGGCCTACATCCAAAATCCCAATATCTCCTTGTTTCTTGAGCTTCCTCCCATTTCAACATTGTCCCTTTCCACTTTGAATTATAGTTTTCTGCTTGTGCTATGTATAGGAGCCTTTACTGTGTAGCTCTGAAATGCCCCTTCAAATCGGGTAATCATAAACTACCCTGTCCTATGGGAAAAATCAGCTTATCCTACATGACTCTTGCCATCTTCCCCTCCCAGATAAAGTCTTTCAGCTCTTTATTAATTGCTATCCACAACTTCTCCTCTGGTTGATAAAAATATGCCTGATCTGTGTATAAGACTAAAGGGACTAAAAACATTTTGATTGCTTGTATCTTAACTATCCATATCCATATAACAAAGCTTCCATTTTCTCAGTTTTTGTATTATCTTTTGTTTAGTCTCTTGCTGCATATCCTTGGTTGCCACACCAGAATCATTTTTAATCTATACTCCTAAATACTTCATTTTATCATGTTCCCATAAGTATGGATATTGCTGAACCAATTCATTGGTTCGTGGGTACATAATTTACTGCTATTGCCTTTGTCTAATCTTCATTAATTTTGTATTCTGAAAAGATTTGAAACTCTCTCAAAATGTTCCACAATACTGTAATGTCGCTCTCTGGTTTTGTCAGGTATAAAATAATATATGCAAATAAAGTCAGCTTTTCATGACTACCATACGAAATATATTATTGAATTTCTGAGTCCTTTATTTTCTTTGCCAGTGGTTCTAAATATAATGCAGATAAAGGATAAAGAGGACAACCCTGATTGGTTTCTCTGCTCAAGCAGAAATTATCAGAGAGGACCTCACCCACTTTAATTTTTGCCTCCAATCCCTCATTAATCCTTCTAATCAACCTCATAATTTTTTCAGGAAATGCAAATGCTTCTATTGCCCTGCTCATAATGTCCAAACATACTCTGTACCCCTCTTTTTTTACATGTTTTTATACCTTTTAGTATTTATTGTATATGTATATTTACCCTCCACTATGATACAGCTAGCTCCTTAATGGGCTAAATAGTAGTGAATTCTTATTTGATGTTTTATTAATTGCTATTGAGTTCTGATTGGCTCACATGTATTTTTAAACTGATGAGTGGAATGAAGAATTTGTCTGATGAAGCAGTTTTTTACTGTGAAAGTGCTCACCATTTGTATTTCCCGGAATAAAACTTGGCTTGATTTTATTAGCTGTGGTCTGGTCGATCTTTGTTTTTTACTGGATTTCCTATATTTTGATTGACCAGTTTGCACACACCATGTTTCTGTTTTGGATTATTATACTCTGTCAAATGCTTTCTCTGCATCAAGACCCACCAACAACAATGGTATCTTTTTACATTTTGCTTCCCTCTGAATCATCAGTGTTCTGTTAATGTGAAATATTTGCCTCCCCTCCACATAACCACACTGATCCATATCTATCAATTTTTGCATTACTTTTGTCATTCTTTTAGCCATTATAGACATAAACACTTTATAATCATGGTTTAGTATTGAAATGAGCCTGTATTAAGCTGGGGTCTGATAGAGCTTTACCCTCTTTAGGTATTACAGCTACCAGGATGTTGGTACCTCTCCTCTTAAAATACTGTTAAACAAAACCTTCCAGAACTCTTATCAGTTTTTTTCTCTCCTAGCTTCCAAACTTTCACAGGAATACCATCTATTCCTGGAGACTTTCCTGTAGATTGGTTATACATCACAATTTTTATCTCATCTCCTCCTATCCTAACTGTTAATAATTCAGCCTCATCTACCATCTAACATAGGCATATTAATTCTTCAATAAACTTTCCATTTGTAGCTCTTCTTAATGTCCATAGTTCTCTGCTTTATACAGACTCATAGAATTTCTGAAATATTTCTAATACCTTTACAGGATCTCTTGTTACCTTCCTTGTTATAGCCTCCCTAAGTTTGGTGGTAGCCCTTTCTACTTTCTGTTGCCTAAGTTGTTGTGCTAAAATATTTTGTGCTCTAGTGTTATCAAAAAACAGTTGTGTAACAGAAATCTTTCTAAGCTCGTGCATATTATCCAGGTAACCCTTATTTTCTGCCAAGCATTTTGCAGTGGATCCTCCTCTTTTTCTGTGAAATTCCCCCTGTTCTACAATATTTTAACATTTGTCAGTCTCTCTAAATAATTCTTGTTACTTCTTAACCATAACTCTCTATTATTTCCATCCTATTTTTAAACTCCAACTTAATTTTATTCTACTCCCTAACTATATTTTCACAAGAAATTTCTATCCTCTCTAACAGCTCCTAAATAATCTCCAATACCCATTCCTTAAATTCCTCTCTTTTCAACAGATAGGTGGGAAAGCGCCAATGTTTCATTTTTATTTCATTACCCGGTGCTTTTATTTTAGATATTATTGGCATGATCTGAGATAGTCATTAGGTGAGTATCAAGACCTTCAATTAAATGCACATGTTCCTGTGAATGTAAATTCTGTCTAGCCTAGCCCAGTTTTTATATCTTGGGGAATAATATATAAATTCACTCTGAACTCCTATTACTGAATTCATAACTTCCATGCCTAATATTTTCATAAACGTACCCTCCTTTGTTATATTTTCCCTTCTTGGCCCTCCCCCGACACATCTTCACTGCTGCAAATTAAATTCCAGTCCCCACTTATAAGTAATATTCCTTGCTGAAAACTGCGTATTCTATGCGAGAGATCTGTTTTTTAGATGTTAAAGTACAGAGATCTGCTTTGGATGTTTTTAAAACAGGTCTTTGTAGAAAGGAAGTCAGAAAGAATACTTTGCTGCATAGACAGGGTATGCACCCTCGTCACATCCCCAGGAATGTCCTTACTGGGCAGTTCCTGAGGATGATGAGGCTTCACAATGATGACAAAGGGTTAGTCGATGCTTTTAGCAAGCTTAAGGTTGACTTCTTGAAGAGAGGCTATAAATAGAAAGAAATTGATGAGTGCATGTCAGTCTGTCCTTAAAGAGAGAGAGAGAGACACAAGATGTTGACCGTTTTTTTCTGAAGCCCTGATTCCTGTACAGACCCATGTCTCAATATGCAGCCATCTTGGAAGTCTGGGAGGGTGGACATATTTCATTAAATTTCAGCTTGGGCTGCTGCTGCTGCTGTGTGAAGTTCTTGGGGCTTGCTTGCTTGTGCTGCTACTGCTTCTGTTTTCACTCTGACTGCACGGAATCTGTTGTACCAGGAAGCCACAGCAGAAAGACTGTTTTTTTTTTAAACACTCCTTCCACAGAAGTAGTCACTGGGAGGTAAGTGAAACTGTGCAGACTGTCCTCATTTTTGCCTCATATTTTGTTTATTACTTCATAGTTTTCTCCTGGCTCACATACATCTCAATGGTCCAGATTTTTGCAGAAGGTCCAGATAATTGCTTGATATTTTTGGTCTGTTTCTCAAAACATCTGCATTTTTCTGGCAAATCAGAGGAGTGAATTCTGTAAATAACTATTTGAATTTCAGACTTCATAAACCTCAGAAAAATGTATTGTATTGCAAAGCCTTTTATTCTAGCAAATTTTAAATGTAAGATCAATATTTAGCATTTGCCCCCTATTCCTTGACATTGTGCTAAGACCCAGGTATGCTGGCAGGTAATTGGAGGGTTGGAGAGTTTTAAACATTATATCCTTCAGAAATTATATTCTATGTTATTCTAGCAACTTTTGATTTGGGGTCTGTTTGCATATTTCTTGTGCTAAGAAGTTTGCCCATATTTTTGCCTCACAAAATAATCTGTTTCTATAGAATTTTTGGTGGCAAATCACTGACATACATGTGCTTATAAGAGCAATATTTTAAATTTGTCAGTTATTTTAAGTTTTGTTCCAGTTTCATGCTAAAAGGTTAAGGTATGGTTGAGAAGTTTAACTCTTTAATTTGTGTTAGACATATCTTTGAGGAAATGCATTACATAGAAAAAACTGTTATTCTAGCTACTTTCTAAGATCATATGTAGTAATTCTGTCTCACTTCTGGTGAGTGCTCTCCACATATCTTCTGCTAAGGGATTGAGAGGTACCGAGATGCTGTCTAGAACAAAATGTACAGATTATTGCCTCATATTTTTTGCTGTTTCTCATAATACTGTGAGGATTTCTAGCAAATTATCAAAGGGGTTGAAGTCACTAAATAATGACTATTTGTGTGTAAAACCATATCATTAGGGAAATGCACAACAGTGCAAATGCTGTTATTCTAGCTACTAAGATTATAAGTAGTACTGTTGTCCCCCTTCTGATTAGTGCTGTCCAGATGTCTTGTGCTAAGAGGTTGAGCGGTATCGTGATGGTGTCTAGAACAGAATATACAGATTTTTGCCTCATATTTTTTGTTTTGTTTCTAATATACTGTATGGATATCTAACAAGTCATCCTGGATCAGTCACTAAATAATGACAGATATTTCTGTGTTAGACTTCATTTCTTTAAGGAAATGCACACTAGAGCAAAAACTGTTATTCTAGCTACTTTCTAAGATTATAAATAGTAATTCTATCCCATTTGTGATAAGTTCTGTGTAGATTTCTTATGCTAAGAGGTTGAGAGATGTGATGCTATCTAGAACAGAATGTACAGACTTTTGCCTACTATGTTTTATTCTTTATCTCATATACTGTGTGGTTTTCTAGCAAATCATTGAGGGCTGAAGTCATTAAATGAAAGATTTGTGTTTTACAGTACGTATCCTTAAGAAAATGCATCATAAAGCAAACTATTCTACCAACTTTCCAAGACTGCAAAAGCAATATTTAAAATGTGTCTCCTGATTTATTTTTCAGCCTTTGTCCTGCATTTTATTTTTTGCCTTTGCTGTAATTTAATCAAATCAAACCATCATTCGAGTACTTACATGTCTAGTTTGTCTCTATATAAGTTGTTACCGTAGCAGAGGGTATTATGATTGCTGAGCTACCATGTATTTCATCTTTATCATCTGTCAGATGACAGTATGCCTCTAAATGTCTGACCTTCACTGTCATGCTCTGTGTCTAGGCTTTATTCTCAGCTGGATACCTTTGCATCAGGTTCATGTGTGTAACAGTTGAGGGTCTCGACTTGGCACAGTAGTTACTGTTGCTGCTTCAGTATCTGATCTACAGATTTTAATCTCAGCTGAATGCCTTCTATGTTGGAGCTGTATATCCTCTTGCTTGTGCCAGGTTCATGTGTGTAACAGCTGCAGAATGTCACTCTGGCACAGGAGTTACTGTTACTGCCTTACATTGCTTGACCTCCACTGTTAATTTTCCAGGTGGAGTCTGTATGTTCTCTTACACCCACATGCTGTGTTTCTTCTTTATGGATAGCTATATATCAAGGAGTGCTACTAGTCTGGAGAGTTTCGTGTTACAGAACATTAGCAAGTATCTCTGACTAGTGACTATGGCACAGGCCCCTGAGGCACTGTTGTTGATGGTCACCTAATCATATTGTCTGGATTGGTATTAATAGCTATTTTGGGTTATTGTAGTGATGTTGAGGAAGGATCCTGCAAGAATCATGTTCAGGAAAAGGTCAAAGGATCCGCAAGAGGCTGGAAGCAGCAGAATGTCTCCTAAGAAGTTAAAAGCATTCTGCACTTGCAATAAGTCATAAGAGCAAAATTACTTATGTGTGTGATCTGTTCCAAATGCAGATGCTATGGCCAAGTGCACATCCTGTAGAACAACTTTCACAATTAGGTGGGATGGAGAACAGGCACTTTAAAGTCAGAAAAATATTAGTAAAGCCTTCAGCTCCAGAAGCAGAACTTTGTAATTACAGTTTGTTCAGCCATATAGTGCAACCAGTGAAGCTTCCAAAGTGACTGTAGCTGAAGTGACAGCAGTTTAGTGAAACACAATCACCTGTATGTATCCATGGACTGTGGGGGTAAGTCAGCAAAGAGAATTTTTCCTGACAAAATTCAGCTGTGGGGGTGCAAAATCTGAAAACCTTGTAATGAATGTACCTGCATCTCATTCAGAGGAACTCCTTCTGCAGGAACTTGGCACTTCCTATTTCTCAATGGGATCAGATGCATCCAATAAAGGCAAGAGAAAAATGTTCACCATGGTTATTAAGTACTTCAACAAAACGCGATATTTATTGAAACGCTCAGTAAACACGTTTTTCGTCTAACACAAATGTTCAGACTTCATCAGAAATATTACGAACCTAACAGTCAGTTAAAATTCAAAACCTCTATATATAAATTCCCCGCCAACTCATCTACTGATGTTATTCATTCTTAAAGCCATAGTTCCTTAAAAAAGCTTTAACCATACATGTTTAAATAAATGGCATGAACCTTACTTTAAGTAAGTTGATACATAACCGCAACTACGTTTCTATGATTCAGGACAATAATAATCAAGCCAACTATAATGTGAACTATGTACATCATAATATAAAACTAAATACATTATAAAAAATACATTAAATAAATATATTGACATATTGTATGAACATCTACTAATCAACACCATATTGCTAAAGTATTAAAAAAGTATTAACAAAATGTATATGAACCCTATACAATGCAACAGATTTGCTATGCATAATCAACTGAATATACGCATTCGCTAAAATGAAAAATACTAACTGAATGCATTAAATCAATTTTTAAAAATTAAACGTATTACATGTTTTAAAAAACTCAACTAAATGTAAATTCACAGGCCAGCAAAACAATAGCTTGTATACCTTCCAATACATGTTATTAAAGTTAATCATAAATGTAGCCCTTAAGGTAAGTCATCTGTCAAGGCTTTTCAGCTTCAATAAGCACATTAAAGAACACTTCTCATTTAAACCTGGGTTTGAATATGCATTGAGTTTAATTTGCCACAATAACTCCATTTTTTCTAATAACAAACCAGACCCCCTCTCACATCCTGCCTAATTTGGTCAATCACTTTGAATCGAAAAGTATGGTTAGGATAAGCCAAAATATGTCTTGCAAGGGCATTTTCTTCTTTATGCAAGTTGATACTTCTAAGGTGTTCATAAACCCTCTCTCTTAACCTACGCTCCGTCTTCCCTACGTAAAAGGATGAACACCCTTGACACACTGCTACATATACAACTCCTTTCGGGTTGCAATTAAATTTGCCTTTGATGTGTAACTTAACCCCAAAGCTCCTCCCTCCCCTCTTTTATTGCTATTGCATGTCGCATAACCTGTTCAAGTCCTTTCTCACCCATTATTTTCCATATGTCCATAATACTAAGTGCCTACCCTGCACACCAGTATTGTACGTGAGTAAACATCCCCTTACTAGCGGCAGCACAGTGGTGCAGTGGTTAGTGTTGTTGCCTTACAGCAAGATGTTCTCTAATTCAATTCTTGGCTGGGGTGTCTTCTGTGTGGAGTCTGCATGTCCTCCCTGCATTCACATGGGTTTCCTCTGGGTGCTGCAGTTTCCTCCCACATTCCAAAAGATTTGTCTGAAATGTTTCTCCCTGGGTCTCCACTAAAAATGGGCTCTATCCCAGTTGGACTTTCCCAGTAAACAAATGTTAAATAAATAAAAAGTAAAATAAAATACTACAAACTGTCTCTTGCTCATTTTCCTAGAACTCCCATCTGCTTGGTCCCTTACCACAGTCTGAGGAGGTCCTGAGTTAATCCTACTCCATTTTTATCAGATAAGAGATTTATTTTATTGCTCTTCTCTTCACTTAACTGTTTAGAGTGCTACTGCTTTATTTTTGATTTAATTATTGATTTTGCTGTTAAATCATTCTAAAAGGTCCTTAATGCCTTATTTTTGTTGTAGCATTAAATTCGCAAGCAATCCTTCTTGGTGTTTTTACATCAACAGGTTAGCAGTGCCCTGTACATACACAAATGCCCAGAAAGTAAATTTTATTTACAAAACTACCCTTACAACTGAAATCTGTAATTCAGTGTGCAAACAGAAGCTTAGAGCAGCTAGTTTGCACAATAAACAGCACTACTCTAAAATCTTAGCACAACCTAACCTAGTCTAGTGCTAAACCCCTGAGAACACCCAAAGAGGCCTATATATATCCCAGTCCACAACCTACAATAGCCCACCTAAATACAGATCTGAACAACATGGATATGCAATTTCCAAATATCTCTTTAGCCAGATTGCTAGATATGGGCATCCTGAGACAATGTAGCAATTGTCTCGTGTTCACAAATAACCATTTAATCCTTAAAGAAACACATTATGCAAGATGCATATACACAATTTCACTGGATGCAAAAATCTTGCATACAAACAAGATTAAGAACCCATACTACATCCACCACACACACAGACAAGCTTATGCCTAGGCACTCTTCCCAAACCTCAAAGACCTCCTAAGCCTATAAAAGGCAATGCCTATACTCAGCAATCTCTAAAGCACTCAGCAAAAGCAACACTAAACACAACACACATCCCTACATCCAGTGTAGTCCCAACAGCAAAGCACATAAGGCAAGTAAATGCATTACTAAGGACTCTTGTCATACAGGACTCCACTGTATAGGTTCATAGGTTCATACTAGGCTATCTGCCCTAGGGCATTTATAAGCCTAGCCAGAGTATGTTTGGCTTTTGCCACCCATTTTAAATTAATTTTGCTATGCCCTTTTTCGAGGTTAGTATACTGTGCCTCTGTCTAACAATGACACAGAAGTGATACCTGGGGTAAACCTACGATCTCCCATCCACTCATCAAGACTCCTCTTGAAGAGAGTCAATGAGGGACTCTGCCTAACCTGGACTGGGATTTTATTCCATAGTGAAGGGAGCCTCTGGGTTATGAATCTGTCCCTCCAGCATGTCCTATTTATTTCAGTGCTGAGGTTCAAGTCTCGAGCGTGTAGCTCGATGGGATTTGGATTTTCTGAGGTGCAGCATGTCCATTAATTCCGGGTTGGACATGGCCTTATACGTCAGGCACAGGTCACCTCTGAGCAGGCGGTATGCCACTGAGTAGAGCTGGAGTTTCTTTAACCGGGCAGCATATGGCATCTGTTTGAGCCCTTTGATCCTCTAGGTGAGGTACTTTTGGGGTCTTTCCAGTTGCTGCAGGTGTTTGGTAAGGTACATCCCAAAAGGGGCATTGTACTCGATTATGGGCCTGATAAGGGATGAGTAAAGAGGCACGATGACCTCCCCTAATCTAGATGTGAATCCCTTCATGATTAGGTGGGCTATATAAAATGTTTTTCTAACCACTTTGGCCACGTGGTTGTCAAATGAGAGATTGCTATCAACTTGGGTCCCCAGGTCCCTAATTACTTCTTCTGTACTTAATGGATTACCACCTATGTGGTAATTTGTGGGCACTTTGTTTTTGCCAAACAGGATGACTATACACTTTTTGGCGTTTAGCTTGAGGCCATGGCTCTGGCACCAATTGTCTGTTTCTATGAGGCCCTTTTGGAGGATGCTTGTGTCGGCTGGAGAGTCGATTATGGCGCCCAGTTTGCAGTCATCTGCGAACTTGGTCAGCCACAGTCCTTCCATGTTGGCTTGTACCTCCGAGAAATATATACCAAACAAGAGAGGTCCCAGGACTGAGCCTTGTGGGACGCCACTTGTAACTGGTTTGGAGTCTGACATGGCTCCAGCTATTCTAACCATGTGGGTTCTGTCCTTGAGCCAGTTTGCAACCCATCTAGTGACATAGGGGTTTATATTTAAGCTGGTGAGCTTATCTATAATGCCCGAGTGGGGTATTGTATCGAAGGCTTTTGCGAGGTCCAGATAGGCTGTGTGGGCCACCTTCCCTTTGTCAATGGCCTTGGTGACTGTTTCAAAGAAGTCAACCAGGTTTAAGAGGCAGGATCTGCCCTTAACAAAGCCGAACTGGGTAGGATCCAGTGTCTGTAGGTCCCCAATATCTTTATTTATGAGGTCCATGATGATCCTTTCCATAGCTTTGCAGACCAAGCTAGTCAGGCTTATGGGGCGATAGTTTCCAGGGTCAGTTGAGGCACCACCTTTGTGGAGAGGGACCACTGTTGCTGTACGCCACTCTTTGGGTACATATCCTGTAGTAAGGCTGAGATTGAACAGTAGTTTTATGTTTGGGTTTAGTGACACACAGATGCTCCACTCACCAGACTGTACAAGAGGATGATAACGATTAGTTGCTTATTGGAAACCAAGATCTGCCAAGTTATACATACACTCAAGTCACTTCAACACAGGTACAAATATGATTATTTCATAGTCCATGTGGGTGTTAATGAACTGAGATGTACTTCCCTAGAGTATTTGAAGAGATACACTATGTCTCTGAATATGTGTCTCAGTCAGGTATGTGTCTTGCATTTTTTTCCCAACAAATATTGGAGCTTTTCTCCCCGGGCCTCTACTGAAAATGGATATGTATCCAGCTAGACTAGCCCGGTCAACAAATATAAAATAAATAAATAAATAAAATATCTTTATTAAATTTTCACAAATTACATAGGTAATCTTACATTTATACAAATGAAAAACAACATGACACCACTTTAGTTGCAAACAGTATTCATCACAGACAGCATTGAAACAAATGTACCTGTAAACATTATACATCACTTATAATCTATATGGCTCATTCAAATCCTGCCTCAAACCTCATTCCTGCTCTGCATATAGTGTTCCCACAATTCCCATTTTTTCCTATGTAGTTTGCTCCCTCCCTTTACTAAAGATACCAATTCCAGTAGTTTTATCTCTGTTAACATATTCGCTAGTTCTAGTAAAGTTGGTCTAGACTTTGATTTCCATTTTCTAGTAAGTGCTTTTATGGCAGCCAGAACAATTAGACTCAGCAAGGCTTTACTATGTCTAGGCAATTCCAATTCTGTCTCATAACTCAAAAGAAAAATCATCTCCCAAGTCAGTCCAGTATTCTAACCTAGCATATCTGACGGTGGTTTGCAGGGAATCCCTAAAGTCTGCCAGCTCATTACACTCCCAGAAAAATATGTTTCCAGCCACCTCTTTCTTGCCCATCACACCTCCAACATTTGCTATCCACCTGAGGAAAAAAATTTTGGAGTCTACTTGGGGTATAAAAATACCTATGTAAACACTTCCAGGCAAAGATCCTAAATCTTCTAGACTTTGATGCATATTTGGGAGATATACATATATCCTCCCATTGTCTCTTTGTGAATTGCTTAGCCAATCTCTCTTCCCAATCCTTTCTAAGCTCCTCTGATTGAGTCTTATAATTATCATGCAGTATTTTATATGCTTTACTAATTATTCCTTTTTTAAAGGGTAGCTTCTGTTCTAGATTCTGTTAAAAACTCCACCAGTGCTGGTCTTTTATTCAGGAGCCCCCTACTTCTTTCTCTTTGCCTATACTCTGATATCAATCCTTGATACGGAAGGCAATCGCTAACCTGTAGTCCAAATAAATTATTGACCTCTTTCCATTCTATTACCTTTCTAGTTATTTGCTCCCAATACCTTGGTTTATTTGCCAGTTTTCTCCAATAAATTTCAACCCCTCTTGCCTATTATCTGTATCTCAGACCACAGTCATCCGTATTGACAAAATCTCTTTTCTCCATTCTTGTGCTGGTTTGGTTCTTAGAATACTCCCTGCTACTTTATGAATATAATCCTCTGCATGACTTTTGTTTTTCTCCTTAAGAGTCTGCATCCCAAATCCCAATCTCTCCTTATTTCTTGAGCTTCCTCTCTGTATCAGCATCATCCTTTCCACTTTGAATTATAGTTTTCTGCTTGTGCTATGTACAAGAACCTTAAAGTGTTGCTCTAAAATGCCCCTTCAAATTGGGTAATCCTAGTCTGCCTTGTTCTATTGGAAGAATCAACTTATCCCACTTGACCCTTGCTGTCTTACCTTCCCAGATAAAATCCTTCAACTCTGTTTCAATTGCTATCCACAGCTTCTCCTTTGGTTGATAAAAATATGCCTGACCAGTATATAAGACTAAAGGGACTAAAAACATTTTAATGGCTTGCATCTTGGTATCCATATCCATATCCATGTAACAAAGCTTCCAGTTTCTCAATGTTTGTATTATCTTCTGTTTAGTCTCTTCCCACATATCCTTAGCTGCCACAACAGAGTCACTTCTAATCCATACTCCTAAACACTTAATTTTATCATATCCCCATAAATATGGATATTGTTGGACCAATTAGTGTGTGGAAAAATTAAATTGCAGTTTTTCACTACTGCCTTTGTTTTAGCTTCATTAATTTTGTATCCCAAGCAGATCTGAAACTGTCTTAAAATGTTCCACAACACTATAATGTCTCTTTCTGTTTTGTTTTTTTCATGTCTAAAATAATATCATCTACAAATACTGACAGCTTTTCCTGACTACCATACCAATTATATCCTTGAATTTCTGAATCGCTTATTTTATTTGCTAGTGGTTCTAAATATAATGTAAACAACAAAGGGGAAAGCAGACAACCTGGTTCCTCTACTCAAGTAGAAATTATTGGTGAGGACCCCATCTATCTTAATTTGTTCCTTAGATCCCTCATGTATTCTTCTAATCAACCTTATAATTGTATTAGGGAAAACAAATGCTTCCATTGCCCTGCTTATGAAGTCCCAGTCTACTCTGTGAAATGCTTTCTCTGCATCAAGACCCACCAATAAAAGTGGTATTTTCTTACATTCTGCTTCCCTCTGGATCATCAGTGTTGTGTTAATGTTGTCAAATGTTTGCTTCCCCTCCACAAAACCACACTGATCCATATCTATCAATGTTGGTATTACTTTTGCCATTCTTTTAGCCATTATAGACGTAAACACTTTATAATCATGGTTTAGTATTAAAATGGGCCTGTATGAAGCTGGATCTGATGGATCTTTACCCTGTTTAGGTATTACCGTTACCACCACCTTCTTCCGGGATGCTGGTATTTCTCCTCCTCTTAAAATACTGTTAAATAAAACCTTCCAGATCTTTATCAGTTTTTTCCCTCCTAACTTCGACACTTCCACAGGAATACCATCTATTCCTGGGGACTTTCATGTAGATTGGTTATACATAACCATTTTTATCTCATCCCTTCCTATCCTGTTAGTAATTGAGCCTCATCTACCTCTAACCTGGGCATATTTAATTCTTTCATAAACATTTCCACTTGTACCTTTTCTTGATTTCCATATTTCTCTGCTTTATAAAACTTTCATACAATTTCTGAAATATTTCTAATACTTCTACAAGGTCTGTTGTTATCTTCCATGCTATAAGCTCCCTTTTGTGGAGCCATTTCCACTTTCTGTTGCCTGAGTTGTTGTGCTAAATATTTTTGTGCTCCAGAATTATTATCAAGAAACAGTTGCTTAACAACAATCTTTCTAAACGTGTATATTGTCTAAATTATCCCTTATTTTCTGTTTAGTAATCTGCAGTTGCTCCTTTTCTTGTTCTGAGAGATCCCCCTCATTTTGCAGTACTTTAATATTTGTCAATCCCTCTAAATAATTCTTGTTACTGTTTAACCATCCCATTTTCTTTTATTTCCACCCTAGTTTTAAACTCCACCTTAATTTTATCCCACTCCCTAGCCATGTTTTCAGAAGATAATTATATCTTCTCTAGTAGCTCCTGAATTAATTCCAAAACCCATTCCTTGATTTCCTCTCTTTTTAACCAATAGGTGGGAAAGTGCCAGTCTCTCATTTTTATTTCATTACCTTGCATTTTTATTTTAGTTATTATTGGCACATGATCTGAAATGGTTATTGAGTACATTTCAAGACCTTCAATTAAGTGCACATGTTCCTGTGAGATATAAAAAAAGTTATATACAATATGTAAATCCATTCCGAACTCATAGTACTGAATTCACATCTTCCATGCCAAACATTTTCATAAATTTCTTCAAAAATGTACCCTCATTTGTTATATTTCTCTTCTAGGCCCCCCAGACACATCTTCACTGTTGCAAACCAAATTCCAGTCTCTACCTATAAATAATATTCCTTGCTGAAAGCTGATTATTTCTCCCAGAAATTTGTTAAACTCCATTATAGCAGTTTTGGGGGGGGGGTGTAAATGCATGCCAGTGTAATCTCCTCCACCCTAGCCAGTAGCCCCTTGGTAGTATGTATCTTCCATTTTATCTTTTTTTTTTCATCTTGTATCAATACTGGAGCTCCTCTTGCAATTAATATAAGTATTCCTCTTTTTCTTTGCCCCAGATATTCAGTTGAATAACCATCCTGAAAACCTTTCTTTACCAAATTCACCCGTTCAATTCTTTACATGTGTGTCTCCTGTAGCATAGCTATTTGCACTCTACATTTTAAATATAATTCACTACTCTTTCTTTTTTATGTTTATCTATAAGACCATTCAGATTGAAAGACATTACAGAAAGCATAATTTTTCTTTATAGTTATTATTACCACCTTTTACGTATAACTGATTTTTTGTTAAATGTCTAGTTCCATCTTTTATGTTACATGTATATACTGTTTGACAGGTTTGTCTTTTATACAGTTGTTTCTTATCATATCCACTTGTGCCTATGCCACATCTTACATAACTTTTCATTTTTTTTAAAGCCCTCAAACAGAACAAACAAACCTCCAAAAAACCCTCCTAAAACCTATTAACTTAATAATAACACACAAAATTATGTACATTTTCAAATATTGAAGTTTTTGCTTCCTAATAAGAATAAAAGTTTTAAGTTGATAGCTACACAGACAGGGTAAATTTTACCAAAAAGAAAGGTTTGTCATGTTAAGATGCATGGTACAGCCTGTGCTACTAGTAAGGGCTATTTGATTTTGTATGTCTTTATAGCTTTCCCAGTTGAGGGTATGTGTCTTGCATTGAGCAGCACTCTACATTCACCAAGGATGATGCCACTGTACCACTATATAAACAAAACAAGATTGACTTCAATAATTGGCTTAGTTTCTGGTGTCTTTCTTCTTTCTAGGGGGATTTAATATTTTTCAGCATGGGGGAACATGATTAACAATCTACACTGCTTTGCAAATGATGGTCTGCACATGTCTAACCTAGGCTTCCAAATATTGGCTAAAACTTTATCCACACCAATATAGCATTTTTTTAGGCAATATAAAATTTACAAACCTACCCATCCATCCATCCATCCATCCATCCATCCATCCATCCATCCATCCATCCACAGCTCCTTTTTCCAATTTCTGCACATGGGGTCAGGTTGCCACTTCAAAAGAGACAATCATCTAGAGTCAAAGTTTACACAGATGTGTGGCTAGCCCTGCTGAGGTTGTTCTTCCACACCACGCACTCACACCTATACCTACTGCATGTCTTTGGAATGTGGGAGGAAACCGGAGCACCCAGAAGAAACCTATGTGAACACAAGGAGGACATGCAGACTCTGCAGAGAAGGCACCTCACCTGAGAATCAAATTGGGGAACCTCTCACTGTGAGGAAACAACTCTATCCACTGCATCACTGTGGCAAACCTACATAGCAAATAAAATGCAGAAAAACCTAAAAGTGTTACTGCTCAATGCTAGCAGCCTAAACAAGAAACTCCCCTCACTCTGGAGAATATAGACAGTTGTGCCTTTACAGAGACATGATTTTAAACTGCAGAAAGTAATTACGCAGTGCAAGACTTCAATTCCTTCCACACATTTAGACCATCAGCTGCACGGACAGGGACAAACAGTGAAAGAGTCTCAATCTGTATTAGCAACAAGCATAACTCTAGGTTGGTTAAACAGGATGATGCCATGGAATTTATCCATGTGCAAAAAAAAAAAAAACATAGACAAAGTCCCATACCATATTCTTGCAGCCTCACAGGCTAAAGACAGCCACAAGGCTTTTGACAGCTATGTTTGAAGACTCAAAGGTAGCACACAATCGTGTGCCAAACTGGTGTTCAATGGTACCACTGTTACTGAGCATAGCAACATAGAAAATTTGCTGTCTGACAAATTTATCTCAAACTTCACCCACCACTCTCCCTGCCTCCACCTTGAAATATACACTAGCATTATTCCCAAGCTATTAACAGTCATGGTGGCACCTGATAAGGCCAAAAACACAGCTTCAATGAGCTCAGAAAATATCCTGGGATGCCTTCTAAATAGATTGAAACATGAACTATCAGGACCACTTTAGTTACTTTTCAACTAGAGACTCAAAACAGGCTTTGTACCATGAAGACAGATGACTACAACAGTTATCCTACTTCACAAGGATGGGCCATCAATTAACTGTGGAAGCTACAGACCTATTATTCTGACTATAATATGCAAAGCCATGGAACTAATTATCATGGGATTGATAAACAAAGACAAAAACAACCTTCAGACACTGGAAACAACCCAGTTTGGCTTTGCCAAGGGAAGTTCATGCATACTAAACCTGGTGGACTTCTTACAAAAGTTCACCAATGCAATGGATGAGGGGAAAATGGTTATACCACCTACCTGGACATGGCTAAGGCATTCAGTACAATATCACACTTGGGTATAGTTTACAAACTCACTGAAGTGGGCATAAGCTTCTACATAACTCGCTGAATTTCCAGCTGGTTCACAGACAGTATCCATGAAGTCAGGATTGGTGAGACCACCTCCACTATGAGACCGGTCACCAGTGAGGTACCTCAAGGTTCTGTGCAAGGACTGCTCCCTATTTGGCATCTACTTCTCAGAGGTAAAGGCTAATATCAAGGCTCTTTGGGTCTTGGGAGCAAAGTGGGAGCTGAAACACACACCAGCCTGACCAAAAGGACCTGCCAAACAAAATAAATGATTTCACAAATGGCCAAACTCCCCAAAAGGAAACATAGTGTTATAAAACACAGAGTTTATTGACTTTAAATATAAACAATCTAAGCACTTTAATCCCTGCAACAATAACAGGACTTCATCAGAGATAAGAACGTTCGGACCCACTATACATGTATACATAAAAAACCCTCCCTATTCTTACATAATCATTAATAAATATAAAAAAATCAATAACAAATACATACCAATATACAATAAAAATTTAATTCACCATTCCTACAACATATAAAAACTAAAATTACATTTATATACATTTTCAAGGTTAAAAGGAATCAATAGATTTAATTTTCAATGCACTAGTTAGTGAAACCATATCATTTACAACATGAGGTCCTGAAGCATGCATCCTAATTGTCACTGGAATTCCTTAGTTTCCAATTTTATTTTCCATGATCCACCCCCCCATATCTTGTTCAACAACATCCAGTACAAAAAAAATAAATTTGTGTTCTTCATGTTGTTGTCTCCACAAAGCATTATGTTGAGTTTTAACTTTAATTCCATATAAATGTTCAGAAATTCTGTCTTTGAGGAATCTCTCAGTTTTATCTATATAAAAACATGAACAGTTTCTGCACAAGGCTGCATAAACCACTCTTTTGGTACAACAATTACAATAATAACTATATACTCTACCATACCCTGCAATATTGACATCTTAATCTTCCTTGATGAAAGGGCAATATTTGCACCTCCGCATTTAAATGTTCCTGGTTTATCCAGTGCATTCCCAGGAACACTCCACAATCTTTCCATATAGTTCTTAATACACTAGTCCTTTCTGTAAATTACACATGGTGTGATGCCCATGACTGACCCAATAATCAAGGAGCCTCAATCCTCACCACTAGCACCAGTGAGGGGCGTCCACATTGGGAGGATAACAAATACAAACACAGTAAAGTACAGTTTCTCTTAAGGGCACACAGAGATCACAGTCAGTCTGGGGCTGGTTTGTCCCTTTCTCTCCAGATCCCCAAATAAGACTCCCCACTGGCACAGCTATAGGGTTCAGATCTCAGCTGAGTGGTCAAGCCAAAACCTCCAGCACCCTCTCTGTCCAACCAGTGCTTCGTGTCCTTGCCCAAGTAAATGACACACACACTTTGAGATTTGATTTATATACAAACATACAGACACTCCTGGGGAAGGCTGGCACAGGTTCTCAAGCTATGCCCCCTTCTGCCCAGACTATAAGGTAGAAATCACTGCCACCAACCACTACTTATCAGCTACTAATAAGGCCCTTCCCAAAGGGTGACCAATTCTACTGTGTAATGTTACTGTTATCCAAATAGCAAGTGTGACCCAGGGCTAAGGCTATTTAAGTGGCTTGTACAGTATCACCAAATACATGCAAGTACTCTAAGAGCTTAAATTATCTCTACACAAAACAGACACAGTTAAAAGGTTTACAATATTTAATAATAAATAATAAAAACACAAGACAATACTCAATTCAACACAGTGACAATAGAGAGTTCAGAAATTACAAGAAAATACTTTAAAACAACATTGTAGGACAGTCTCACATAATATAGAAAACATCTACACTAATCTCGCTATATTCCTATCTATCCCTAAGAGAAACTATGTTCTAAATAACTTTACTTACAGAGCAAGGCACAGTGCTGGTGAGTTAACATGTCTGAAGACAAATGCAAAATGCACTTCTTTCTCTCTGAGATAGTCCTTAAATTGATAATATGCATTACTGTTGACTCATCTCAGATTACATCATTCTTGTCACTTCTGATTTAGTTCCCAGGCTAACAGAGACTTAAAATTTTACATTTCTTTGTGATCTGCAGCTGCCAGGAAGTCACACAGCAATAAAATACACTTTACATGTGAAACCTAATACAAGCGAAAGAAACTCCTAGCCCAGACATCCTCTCTCTTAGCTCACACACAATTGTAAAATTCTTTACTTATTTTCTCAGAGTTTGCAAGTTAACTCGTTATGTTCCAATTGTTACTATGAAACCATACATTTGCATTGGTATATTGCTTATACACACCTCTGCTCCCTTCCAGCAGGGTGCAATGTGGTTACATTTTTGAAGCTCAGCACATAACATAGTTTAATCATAACATATAGTTCTCTTACATTAGTAAAACAAGCCTGTGGATCATATTAATATTTACAAATGACAGAATTATATACAAAATTTTAGCTAGCTGAGCTGGCAGTGTCACATTTCTATATAAATCATATTAATATTTTCAAGTGACATATAATTATTGACAAAATTCCAGTTAGCTGAGCTGGCAGCATCTTGGTTTATCACACATGGGACTTCTCTGTCCACCTGTTTATCAATCCCACTTACTTGAAAAATCTTCCTGTTTATTTCCACTATCTGCCTAATCATTGCTACATCACCACTCTAGATTAACACAAACACTTTGTATGCCTTAATTTCCATGGTATTAGTCTCATTATTGTGATGCATCTCCCCTTCATCAACAGCTAAAAGGGGTGAATAAAATCCAGTAGATCTTATGGTGTGCACCTGTAATAAAATACAATTAAGAAAACTTTTTTGCATAGTGCCTAGTAATAAACATGCATCTTATTTTTTTCACTTTTGTTATAAAACAAGTCAGAATTTGAAATTATTCATGCTAACCTAACTGATCTTTTACTAGGCCTCTTTTTTGATGGTTAGGGTGACAACTATTAAAATGAAATAGTGTATTAGAATAGATGGGCTTTACATAAATATTACATATAAACTCCTTTTTAAAAAGATCCTTTTGGATTGAAGCATCTAGATACTTTAAAATACTATGAATTTTCAATAGTAAACCTTAAAAAAACTAGTTGCATTGTTAATTGGAAAAAAGTCCATCTGTCTTTCCATTGTGTCATCCAAAAATGACCATACCGGACCCAACAATTCTCAAACCCCAAATAACAAGGCCATAACATTAGCAAAAAAAAGAATCACATACTGATTCCATAGCTATCCCCATTCTTTGTTTAAAAAATACTACTTTCAAAAAATTATAATTTCTCCAAGACTACCTCCATAAGGGTCCTTAGACCATTTATGGTAGTGTTGTCAAAACCCTCTAATTTGTTTAAATATTCAAAAAACAACTTACTCCAAACTCATGGGGAGAACTGAAAAAAGATCTTAAACATCAACAGTAGCAAACTGGAGGTCATCTGTGAACAAGTTCTTTGTGATACTTCTAAAAAATCCCAAGAAGCCTTATAATTCCAAAAATACACAAAAACATTTATGATTCACATTTGTAAACTATTGTTGATGCTAAGGGCTCTAAAACTGACGGCATGGCAAAAAACATGCACTGAGACATGAAAAACATTTTTATTAGGATTCTGTTTTTTTGAATATTTAAACAAATTAGACAGTTTGTACAAGAATACCATAAATGTTCTAAGGACTCTTATGGAGGTAGTCTTGGAAAACATTTATATATTTTTTGAAGGCAGTATATACATGTATGTACATGGTACCTAAAATCTTAAAATTCGTATAGTCGACCATATGATCAAGTTTTTGAAAACTCAAAACTTTTGAATGGAGATCACGGTACTGTGCGGATTGGGAAATTTAGCTGCTTCCTCACACTAGTGTGATCTCAGAGTTGGCATATTTAATTTGCAGGGGGTGTGGGGGGTGCAGGGGGCCTTGCCCCACTTCACAAATGTAAAAAAAGTAGATTTTCATGTTTTTTTTTTTTGATGTTCGAGTTTTCAGAAACTTGATCATATGGTCTTGAATGTATGAATTCCGAGTCAAACAATAAGAAAAGTAATGTAGTTCACGGTACCTAAAGAACAGCACTGTAGAAAGTAGATACAAGTCCCAAAATATACCAGTGCAGTCACCATGGCTGTAGTCATAAAACAATTTTATTGAAGAATATAAAAGAAGACTGAATGTTTTCGGGTGGCTTCCACCCTTCTTCAGATTCAAAAATGTCTGAACAAGCAAGAAATATTTATATAAATGCTGTCCAATCACATTTGTCTCTTGTAATTATCAACCAATAAATACATATTAAAATTCTAACCAATAAAAGTGCTAGAATGAAATACTTAACCAACTAAAAATAGTCATGTAACCTGTAGTATTATGTATACAGATGAAATACTCCAATTCAGAACTTATCATTGTTACTTAGAAAAATGTGTCCAAAACATATATAAAAAGAGATAAATAGCTATATGTTTTCTATAATAACCTCTAAATCACAAAAAAATGAGTAAAAATAATCATTAAGAGTAACAAATGTGAAGAACATTCACAGACCAATTATCAGGCTATTACCAGCCAAAAAGCCAATAAGAAAACAGCATTGTAACAAACAACGAACAATGGTAAAAACTAGGTATAATCTGAATAAGTATGACATAGAATGCAAACTACCAATCACGTTGTTCAAATCCAAGAATAGACCAATGGGGTATACAGCCAATGTCATAAGTTATATCAAAGTCTCTAGACCTAGTTTTTACCATTTTGCTCTTAATGATTATTTGTTTTGTGATTTAGAGGTTATTATAGGAAACATAGCTATTTATCCATTCTATATATGTTTTGGACACACATTTAGCATATGGTCGACAGGTGTGCAAGACTGCAGGAATTCCCAGGAATGGGAAATACACCCTTTCCTGCTGCTAGAATATGTCTAGACTCCATCCCTTTCCAAAAGTCATAGATGAAGCCGAGGCTGAAGAATAAGCCTTGACTCTGCCTGAATTTGCCTTGCTTGGGGGTATAACAAAAGCTAATGGCATGAAAGAACCATTTGATAATAGACTGCTTTAACATGGATTGTCCTCTTTTCTTACCTTCACTAGAAATGAACTGATCAAAGTTCCTAAAAGATTTTATGTCAATACAGTACCACAGTTGTCTGTGGACATCCTAGGTTTGGAGTATCATTTCTCCTTCAGTTTTAGATTCTGAAAGGAAGACAGGGAGATGAATAGTTTGGCTCAAAGTAAACATGGATACCAACTTAAGTAGAGATAAAGAATTAGTTCTCAAGGAAACACTGTCTTTGGAAAATGACCCACCATAATTGCTTGCAACTCATATAATATTTTTGCAGAGGTCGGAACAATCAATAGCACTGTTTCCACATGAAAAATCTCAAGTTAGCTTGATAAACTAGTTCAAATGGACTAAGAGTTAGTTTTTCCAATGCAAAATTAAGATCCCAAGAAGGAGCTACCAGTTTTCTAGGAGGTTTGGTATGAAGCACTGTTTATAAAAATATTTTCAGATAAGATTGCATTGAAAGAGAGAATCCATAGTCAGACATGCTGAAATGGCCAAAAAACAAGCCTTGATGGAATAATATGTCAGGCCAGAGGATACTAACTCACACAAGTAATGTAGAAGAGAAACACTAGCCTTGAAAGGGTACTGGTTCCTGTCTTGGCACCGTTTAGAAAATGTTATCTATTTACTAATATAGAATTTTCTAGTAGGAGGATTTCTTGTCTCTTTTATACTTACTGCATGTCCTCAGAAATTAGGTGCCTAAAAGGCATTACAATTCTATCATCCAGGCAGTTAGTTGCAATTGTCTGGGGTCAGGATGTATCAAACATCCCTTGTCCTCTGTGACTTGGACCAGTTTGTGAGGAAGCTTGTGGTAATTGCCCCTGGCCAATTCTGAAAGCAGGGAGAACCACTGTTATCTGGGTCAGAAGGGAGTCACCACAGTGATCTTTGGAGAGTCCTTTTGAATCTTCAGAATGACCCTGGATATTAGTCGAAAGGCAAAAGGAACATTTCTGTCCAAGGGAAAAAAAAGCAATTGCCTTCCAGGCCTTGTTGCATGGTTTCCTGCAGCAGAATTTTGCCAACTGATTGCTTTAAGTGGAGGCAATAATCTATTTAATCAATTTCTGGAAAACCCCTAATACAGTTTTCATTTGTGAGGGTATGTCCTGGTCCTGCACAGCATGTCTGCCGCACACAGTATGCAAGATGCATGTAGATTGAGATTGTGCTGAAAGGCTATTTCCCAGGCTAGCCTCCACAGAGGGGAAGATCTGGTCATCCCTGTCTGTTTACGTACCATGTGACTGTAAACATGTATTATGGCCCAGGGGTCCATAGATGATTGAAAGAGGTGACAGCATTTATAAGTGCCAACATTTCTTTTACTTTTACATGTTTTGATTTGTCCTTTTTGTTCCAAAGACCATGCACTTTCATCCCCACGGACACTGCACCACAGCAATGTCTGAGGTGTCTGTTGTTACAGACTGTTCTAGAGGTGGGGAGGATAGGTGGCCTGTATTTTAAAACATTTGGTCTCTCCTTCAAAAACTCTCCTTTTTTACTACCCTTAAAACTAGTATTTGGAATATCAGGGGACATTGATATTGGGACCATACAGATTTCAGGTGCCACTGACTTTTTGTCATGTGGAGTTTCACTAGAAGAATCATAGAAGCCATGAGACCTAGAATTCTGAGAAATTCACTAGCTGAGACAGAAGCCCGCGTGGAAAAACACAGGAATAGATGTAGATAAAATCTATTTTTCCTGTGGAAGAAAATCTTTTTGAGTTGAGGTATCTAGGAGAAAACACAGGAAAATAATCTTGTGAGGAGGAGTCAAACAAAAGTTTTATTATTTTCATGGAACCCTAGTCTGTATAGGAAGTCCCTCACCCAAATAAAATATTCCAAACTCTTTGAAAAAGACTCTTCAAAGGTGAGCAAGTTTTCTAAATAAGAAAAAAACGTGAATACCTTGCAGTCTTCAGTAGGCTATCACAAGCGCTAGACACTAAATACCCTTGGAGCAGTGGATAGATCAAAGGGTAATGCAAAGAACTGATAATATGATCTAGAGAAAGAAAAACTTAGGAAACATCTGAAATCTATATCTATGAGAATGCATCTTTGAAATCTAAGATCACAAGAAAACTGAAATGAGAAATGCGGAGTAACAAGTCATAAATCATAAAGGGAAAACATTTTTAACTTAGGCATGATCACAGACAGGTTTAGAAAAGTACAGTTGTGTACACTTACCATAAATGTAGATGTAGAAGTGTATTCACGGTTGCAGTCATCACACTTGGGTTATCTGCCTGCAGGTAGCCCTCAGTCAGCCCGAATACCAGAGACTTAACATTTCTGCATCGCTTGCTGTCACTCTAGGACTGACATCAGGTCGTCAGGGGTATAAAAACAGGCAGCCGACACCATTACATCAGTTTTTCTTGCCCCAAATGCCAGGAGCCCCCCAATAGGGAACTAAGCTATGGTGGAGGAAAACACCACCGGCAAAAAGTAAATACCAATACCAATACCCCAGAAAGGGGGAGTAAAAGGCATAGAAAGATTATAGAGAGGGAGAGAAAGAGAAAACCAAGGGGTTGGAGGGAGGGAAACCAGGACTGCAACAGTGAATACACTCGAAAATCTACATTTATAGTAAGTGTACACAACTGTACTATGTTCTTCATCTTTCACTGTTGCAGTCATCACACTTGGGTGGATTCCCAAAGCTGAAGAAGGGTGGAGGCAGTCAAGAAAAATTAGGGCTGGCTAGAATGCCCTGCAGGACTACTGTTGCAAAACCTGCCCTGGATTTGGAGAAGATAGGCAAATGGTAGTGCTTGGTGAAAGTGTGTACTGAACTCCAGGAAGCAGCTTCTGGGATGTCTCTGGTAGGGAGTCCCCTGAGAAATGCTGTAGAGGTAGATGTTGCCCTAGTGGAATGTGTTCTGACCCCCTGTGGGGTTGATTTACCATGGTGCTTCTAGAAGAAATGGATGCAATGTGCTATGCATTTAGAGATTGTTTGCTTTGAAATGGCCTTGCCCTCTGCCCCTGTTGCAAAGCTGACTAATAACTGGTCTGATTTTCTGAAGGGTTTAGTCCTATCCAGGTAAAATATGAGCTGTCTGTGCATGTCCAAGGAGTGCAGGATCCTTTCCCCTTTATTTTGAGGATTAGAGAAAAAAGTTGGCAAATGTGTGGATTGGTTGAGAGCCACACTGGACTCCACTTTAGGCATAAAGGAAGGGTTTGTCCTGAGGGAGACCCTGTCAGCATGGAAAATAATGAAGGGTTCCACAGCCATAAGTGCTTGTAGTTCAGACACTCTTCTAGCTGAAGTGATGGCCAGAAGCAATGCTGTTTTCCAAGAGAGGAACTTTAAGTCTGCTGACACCGCAGGCTCAAAGGGTGGAAGTGTGAGCTTTTCCAATACAAAGTTAAGATCCCAAGCAGGAGTGGGTGCTCTCCTTGGTGGCCTTAAGTTGTTTGCCCCTCTCATGAACTGTTTGATAAGAAAGTGCGAGAAGAGAGGTAGCTCAGTGTTGTAATGAGCCGAAATGGCTGAGGCCTGTATCTTAAATGAAGAGAAGGACAGGCCTTTGTGGAGTAGATCTGCTAAGTAATCCAGGATTAAAGGCAGGGAGGGCAGAGTTGTGTCCTCTCCTTTAGATAGACTCCAGGAGCAGTACCTTGTCCACTTATCTGCATAGGATTTCCTTGTACTGGGTCTTCTGGCTTCAAGAATGATGTCCAGCACCTGCTTTCTTAAGAGTTGCTGGGGTAGGATTCAATGGATAAGCTAGGCTGCAAGATTTAGGGTTTTAGAGTTGCGGATGCAAAATCTGCCTCTCCTGCTTAGAGAGCAGGGTAGGGTTCTGGTGTAGGTGCCATGATGGCACTGATGTCAGGCTGCACAGGAGTGGGTACCAGTGCTGGTGTGGCCAGTCCGGGACAATCAGAATTGTCTTCAGTCTGTCCTGTCTTATTTTGATTAATACTCTTGTGAGAAGGGGCAGAGGTGGGAATGCATAAATTGAGAGATTTACTCACTGAATAAATAGGGCATCCACTTTCCAGGGCTTGCTGTGAGGGTTCCTGGGCAGTATTTGCTGAGCTGGTGGTTGTAGGGGGGAAGCAAAGAGGTCCACCTCTGGGTCCCCCATTTCTGAATCAGAAGGTTGAAGGTGCTGGGCTCTAACTGCCACTCGTGGGTCTAGGAGATTTCTGCTTAAGTCATCTGCCAGTGAATTTTGTTTGCCTGGCAGGAATTGAGCTTGCAGATGAACTTGCATGTCCAAGGCCGTGTTCCACAGGGCCATGGCTAACCTGCAGAGTGGGTAGAAATGAGTTCCCCCCTGCTTGTTAATGTACCACATAACTGTGATGTTATCTGTTTTTATTAGCAGTTGCCCTAGAAAGAGTAGGGATCTGAAAGCTGTCAGGGCATTCTGCACAGCTAGCATCTCTTTTTGGTTGATGTGCAGATGAATTTGACTTGGGCTCCAGTGGCCCAGAATGCATTTGTCGTCCATGTGTGCTCCCCAGGCATAGTCTGATGAGTCTGTGGTTAGGGTCTGGGTGGCATGGGGTGGAGTAAAGGGCAGTCCCTTGTTGTGTTTGCGTGCTTCTGCCCACCAAAGAAACTCTGTCTGTAGACAGGGTATGATAGGAATGACTGTTTTCAGGTCCTGAGAATGTTGGCACCAAAGACTTTTTAAGTACCATTGAAGTTTCCTCATATGCAGTCTTGCATATGGAATTAGCAGTATACATGAGGCCATGAACCCCTGGGGCCTGCAGTATTTTCCTTGCGGATAGCTGGGTTCTGGTGGCCATTTGTTTGAAGTAGGCTGTCAGATAGACTTGTTTTTCTGAAGTGAGGAATGCCATTTGGGATGCTGTGTTCAAGCTTGCTCCCAGGAATACAATCTTTTGACTGGACACCAGTTTTGATTTCTTTTCGTTGATGGTGTACCCAGGGAAGTGAGAAGGTTTTTCACAAATGTCAGGTGCTGCAACAGTAATTCCTGACTGTCTGCCTGAATCAGGCAGTCGTTCAAGTACGCAGTATGCAATGGCCGGAGCCAGGCATTTTGTAAATACTCTGGGCGCAGTGGATAAGCCAAAGGGAAGTGAAGAGAACTGATAATGCATAGATCTGGCCCTGAAATGTAGATATTTCCTGCATGACTCCCTTATAGGGATGTGCAGATAGGCCTCTTTCAAGTTTAGGGTGACTAACCAGGCATCCTTGGCTAGCATAGGTAGAAGCCATTGCAGGGTAAGCATTTTGAATTTTAGTACCACCAGAAAGGTGTTGAGAATTGAAAGATCCAGGATTAGGCACCAAGAGCCCTCATTTCTGGGTACCAGGAAAAGTCTGGAATAGAATCCTTGACCTATCTGTTCCACTGGAACCGGGATAGGACTTAGTTTTGTGCCACTGCCCATTGGTTTGGAGGAAGGTCTGGGAACCCTTTTGGGTCTGGCAGAGAATGGAAACAGAATTTGTACCCCTGGGATACAATGTTGAGGACCCATCAGTCTTTTGTGATGGACATCCAGTTTTTTGCATGAAGGGCAAGTTTTCCTCCTAGGGGCACAAGCAATTAGGCAGAAGCAGGGAGTAGGGAAGTCATTGTGAGTTTTTTTTCCATAAGGAGGTAGCTTACCACTCCCTGTTTTGGGGGTGGGGGCACTCCATTGCTTAGATCTCTGCATACCCTGAGACTGTGGTCTGGGTGGTCTGTTTCCCCTGGGTCTTGCTTGAGATGGCCTGGAGGGGGCTGGAAAGGACCAGTGTTTTGAGGGGCAATGCCTACTGAATCTAGGAGGTGTCACTTGTAAGAATTCTTTAACTGTCTGCATAGATTTAGCTTTTTCTTCCATTTTTCTAAGAACCTCTTCTGCTTTGGTGCTAAACAAATTGTCCTTGTTCAAAGGAGCATCTAGTAGCTTTGATTTAACATGGTCTGGCACGGTCTGCTCCTTAAGCCAAGCATGCCTTCTCAGTACAGAACCAGTGACTGCTGCCCTGCAAGATGCTTCTAGGGCATCAAAGCCACACTGCAAAGTATGCTTGCTGAAGTGGCTTGTAGAGTGCATAAGCTCCTGCAATTCTTTATTTTCTGCACAATCTGTAAAGGCTGCTACTTTCTGTTTAATACTTTCCATAATATGTTGCTGGTACTTCAGCATGTAAAACTGACAATCCAATGCCCTAATAGCAAGAGTTGCAGAGGTATATACTTTCTTACCCCATCTGTCCAAAGCTCTGGAATCCCTGTGCGAAGGGATGGGATTCTTGGCTGTAGTTGCCTTTATACCTTTAGGCCCCTGGGAAATGATCTCTGGGTCAGCAGTAGGATTCTTGAAAAGAAATTTGTGAGTGTCAGGTACTCTGTAGTACTTCTGTGGTTTCCTAGGGGCAGGGGGTAAATTATCAGGAGTAAGACTGGATTCCATAAAGACATAATCAACAACTTCCAGGACTGGGGGTATTGCTAAAGGCCTGTGCTGTGGAAAATCTAGAAATTCTCTGAGTCTCTTTTTGGACTGAGGATAGTCTTGGCATTCCCAGTGAAAATGCTCTCTTAAAGTATGTAAGGTTTCACCAAAAGAAAAATCCACTGGAGGAGAGGCAGAGGGAATGGATTCCTCTGCTTCTGAGTCATCATAAGCAGATACGGGCATGTCTTCATAATCAGTTACCTCAGAGTCATTGGACTCCTGGTCTGTTGAAGCTGCAGGGCACTGGTCTGTTTTTCTCTTAGCAGGGGAAGGCTGACTTCCCCTAATCAGCATAATAAGGCCATTCTAAGCATTTGTCGTTGTGGCAAAGGAGCAGGTGCATACGCTTTGGTCGTCGATATTCTAGGTGTAGTGTGCACTCTTGGCCTTAGAAACTCGTTACTTTTAGATAAAAAATAAGTCTTCGGTTTGAGTCGAACATCGGTAGTCTGAAGAACTGCCTCAGAAGCCGGTGCCTGCTTATCGGCTCCGGACCCATCCAAGGTAGAGACATCCTCAGGTTCCATAGTAGAAGAAGAGTCTCACTGCATACCGGACTCCGAACGGGTCTCAGTAGAGGCTTGCAAATCCAGTGAAGCGGGCATCAGGGGCTGCAAAAGCACCTCACTAAGTACCAGCGAACTGGTGACTAGCTTAATGGAAGCATCATCGGCAGCTTTGGACCTCTGCGGTCTGTCTCTGTCTTTATCATTATGTTTTTTCAGAATATCGGTAGTTGGATGCCTTACAGAAGCCATTTCGGAATACGGAGATCGAGAAAGTACAGTTTTGTACCTACCATAAATGTAGATGTTCGAGTGCTAATACAGCTGCAGTCATAACAGATGGGTTCTCCTGCCGTCAGGTGGGTCCTCGGTCGGCCGAATTCCAAAGTCTAGGTCCGGTGTCGGTTGTCGTCGCTTCTTCCCTGACGTCAGTGCGACAGGGGTATAAAAGAACCAGCCAACGCAATTTTCTTCAGTTTTTCTTGCCCCGGATGTCAGGTGCCCCCAGAAGGAAGGCAATACATAAAATTATGTAATAATGCAATGCAATATAATCAAAGACCAGTAGTTGCAAGCAAATACACCATAAAAGAACACCCCTAGAGGGGAAGGAGGGAGGGAAACCTGGACTGCAGCTGTATTAGCACTCGAACATCTACATTTATGGTAGGTACAAAACTGTACTATGTTCACCGTGCATACAGCTGCAGTCATAACAGATGGGTAGAATCCCAAAGCTAAGAAAGGGGTGGTAGGCACTAGGTGGAGCTTGGAGGAGCCAAAATGCCCTGCAAGACTGCAGTGGCAAAGCCTGCTCAAGATTTGGAGTATAATGGTAGGTTGTAGTGCTTGGAGAAGGTATGCACAGAACTCCAAGTGGCTGCTTCTAAAATATCCTTGGTAGGAACTCCTCTGAGGAAGGCTGCAGAGGTGGCTGTGGCCCTGGTTGAATGAGTTCTAATGCCTGTAGGTACAGTTTTGCCATGAAAGGAATAGCAAAAACGTATGCAGTGGGCTATCCATTTTGAGATTGTCTGTTTGGATATTGACTTTCCTTTAGCTCCTACTGCATAGGCCACAAAAAGCTGTTCTGATTTTCTGAAAGGTTTTGTTCTGTCCAGATAATAACGCAGTTGTCTGTGGATGTCCAAGGAATGCAGTAATCTCTCCCCTTTGTTTTGAGGATTAGGATAAAAAGTAGGTAAATGTATGGCCTGATTTAAGGCTACCCTGGATACCACTTTAGGCATAAAGGACGGGTTGGTACGTAATGAAACTCTGTCCTGATGGAAGATGATAAAAGGCTGGACAGCCATAAGAGCCTGTAGTTCTGAAACTCTCCGAGCTGAAGTGATAGCCAGAAGGAAAGCTGTTTTCCAGGACAAATATTGTAAATCTGATGAGGCAGCTGGCTCAAAAGGAGGCAAAGTCAGTTTTTCCAGAATGAAATTAAGATCCCAAGCAGGTATTGGTTGTTTTCTTGGAGGTCTTAAATTCTTAGCCCCTCTGAGGAACTGTCTTAATAGAGGGTGAGAGAATAAAGGTGGATCAGTGTTGTATTCTGCAGAAATGGCTGAGGCATGGATTTTGATGGAGGAGAACGAAAGTCCACTGCTTAGCAGTTCAACCAAATATTGTAGTATTTGAGGTAAATTCAGTTTTCCAGGGCACTGGCCCTTTTTCTCATTCCAAACACAAAAACGTTTCCATTTTGCAGAGTAAGCTTTTCTAGTTGATGGCCTTCTGGCCTCCAAAATGACATCCTGCACCTCCTTGGAGAGCAGGACCTGCTGCGATGCTAAGGAATCTTCCATGCAGTTAGATTGAGTGTTTTCAGCTGACTGTGAAGAGTTTTGAAGCTGTGCTGAGTCAGAAGAAGAGGCATTAGAGGCAGGGTCCATGGCACGGAATGCGTCAGGCTCCTCAGGAGTGGGTACCAGTGTTGCCTTGGCCAGTCCGGAGCAATGAGGATCATCTTTGGTCTGTCTGCTCTGGTCTTTAATAGGACTTTGGGCAGCAGAGGAAGAGGTGGGAAGGCATAAACTGTCATTGATGTCCAACTGAAAGAGAGAGCGTCCACTCTCCAGGCCTTTGGATGGAAGAGCCTTGAGCAGAATTTTGTCAATTGATAATTTTTGTGAGAGGCAAAGAGATCTATGTCTGGCCTTCCCCATTCTTGGATTATTTCTGTAAAAACTTTTAGATGCAACTTCCATTCGTGTGGATCTGTCATATTCCTGCTTAGGTTGTCTGCCAGCGTGTTTTCCTTGCCTGGCAAGTACTGTGCTTGTAGTTCCATTTGTAAGTCCATGGCCATGTTCCAAAGTGACATGGCCAGTCTGCATAGGGGATAAGAATGTGTTCCTCCCTGCTTGTTTATGTACCACATAACTGTGGTGTTGTCTGTTCTTATCAATAGCCGACCTGGTTGTAGAAGGTCCTTGAAAGCTATAATAGCATTTATCACTGCTAGTATTTCTTTTTGATTGATGTGAAGGTGCTTTTCTTTTTGGGTCCATTTGCCCAGAATGCACCGGTCTGTCATGTGCGCCCCCCAGGCGTAGTCCGAGGCGTCTGTTGTGATGACTTGATTTGCTTGAGGCTTGCTGAATGGAAGACCTGTGTTTGGCATGCTTGAGCCCACCACAGAAATTCCTTTTGCAGACATGGAATTAATGGTATTATTGTTTCCAAACTGTGGCTGTGTTGAGACCATATGTTTTTTAGGTACCATTGTAGTTTTCTCATATGCAGCTTTGCACATGGGATTAGTAAGATGCAAGATGCCATGAATCCCAGAGCCTGCAGGATTTTCCTTGCAGTCAGCCTGGTGCAATTTGCCAGTGTTCTGAAATATTGAATTAGTTGCCCCTGCTTCTCTGGCGTGAGGTAGGCCATCTGGGTGTTTGTGTCCAAATTGGCACCCTGGAAAATTATCTTCCGAGAGGGTATTAGTCTTGATTTCTCTTTGTTGACTGTGTATCCTAGAGAGTTTAATAATATTATTACATAAGCCAGATGTTTCAGAAGAATGTGCTTGCTGTCCGCTTGGATCAGGCAGTCGTCCAAATAAGGGTATATTTGTATCCCTTGTAGTCTGCAGTAGGCAATTACTGATGCCAGGCATTTTGTGAATACTCTGGGCGCAGTAGATAATCCAAAGGGCAATGCAGAGAATTGATAATGTGTTGAACCTGCAAGAAATCTGAGGTATCTTCTGTAATTTTGTCTGATTGGGACATGCAGGTATGCCTCCTTGAGGTCCAATGTTACCAGCCAAGACTCCTTGCCCAGCATGGGAAGAAGTTGCTGTAGAGTGAGCATCTTGAATTTTGGTACGAGTAGGAATGTGTTTAGGATGGAAAGATCCAAAATCGGTCTCCAATCTTTTCCCTTCCTTGGCACCAGAAATAGCCTGGAATAAAAACCTTGACCTTGTTCGTGTGTAGGTACCTCTTGAATAGCTTTCAAGTTTATAAGACCTGAAATTTGCTTTTGTGCCTCTGCCCTTTGATTGTGTGGCAGGTTTGGCATGCCTTTCATTTTTGGAAGGGTATGAAAATGGAATTTGTAGCCTCTGTTTATAATGTCCAGGATCCATTTGTCCTTTGTGACAATATGCCAATTTTTTGAGAATAGTGCCAGCTTTCCTCCTAAGGGGGCTGCCATTTGAGACCTGGTTGGCATGCAAAGGGGAAAGTCATTGGTTTTGCTTTCTGAAAGATTGCGAGTTGTCCTCACCACCTCTGTGCAGGAGCTTGCCATTGTCTGCCTCTGTACGAGCCTTGTGTTTGTCCTCTGCCCCTCGGGCACCTGTATCTGCCTCTTTGGGGTCTGTCTGTGGCAGGAAAGGACCAGTTTTTGGAAGGCCAATTTCTACTAAAACGTGGGGGTTGGACCTGCAGAAATTCTTTCACAGTTTGCATTGATTTAGCCTTTTCCTCCATTTTCCGTAATACTTCCTCAGCATTTGCCCCAAATAGTACATCCTTTTGAAGAGGGGCGTCTAGTAATTTAGCTTTGACATGATCAGGCAAGGCTTGTTCCTTGAGCCAGTCATGCCTACATATGACTGAGCCTGTAACAGCAGCTCTACATGAGGCCTCTAGAGCAGGGGTGGGCAAACTTTTTGATTCGTGGGCCACATTGAGTTCTAACATTTGATAAAGGGGCCAGAACAGGAGCAGATAGATGGCATGCTTTGAAAACATCACCTCATTGGGGGAAAAATACACATCTTGGGATATGGAGAAAACATGTGCTTTAATTTCCAATGAAAATGAAGAAAAGCATTACAATAAAATCTCTGACTTTGAAATGAGTCTTTAAACACTGAAAATCAAATAAATGACCATTTTATTTTAAAGCACTGAAAGTTCTGTTATCCTTCAGGATATCACCATCACTCTCCTCCTGACTGCTTTTTTTTCAAAAACGGTAAGAGATGCAGATGTACTTGTCCTGTTCCTTTTATTCAATTTGTTTCCCCGGTGCCAAAAGTCAACAACAACCAGTGCAAGGACGAAACAGTTGCAGCAAGTCAGTCTGTGAAGTGTTATATTTGACCTGTGCGCACTGTTTATTTTAACAACGTGCGTATCACAGAGACACACACATTTTAATGGGAGCAGTGTTGTTGGTCTCCTTTTTTAGCCAGCGCATCAAAGTCTGGAGTTAGTTTTTTTGTGGCGATTCTCATGATGGATCTGAGGTGTAGGTCTGTTAACTTGGATCTGTGGCTGGCTTTGTTGATGTTCATGATGCTGAAGGTCTGTTCACACACGAAGGTAGAGCCGAACAAAGCCAACATCATCTGCGCTTTTCGCCTTAGATTTGGAAACGCGGCATCATTGAGTGAAGCATAGAAGTCATTTAGTTTCAGAGAGCTGAACTTTTCTTTTAAGGCAGGGTCGGACTGAAGGTCGATCAGTTCGAGCTGAAGCTCCTCTGGAGCTGTTTCGGGGTCTTGTGACAGAGGAAAGGCCACCAATTGAAGTGTGTTGTCAATTTTGTGGAAATCCAAAACCGACGGCAGAATTCTCCGTGCAGTGCATCCAGTGACTCACTGTATTTCTTTACTTTTGCTCCGGCCTCTTTCAGCGTGGCTAGTCTAGGAAAATGACTGAATGACTTGTTCAAAATCTGCCTGGAGAATAAAGCCAGCTTGGATTTGAAGGCTTTCACGTTTGTGTACATGTCATGCACAAACTGCTCCTTCCCCTGCAGTTTCACGTTGTGCTCATTCAAGTGTGAAAATACATCCGTAGCAAACGCAAAGTCACACATCCAGCTCTTGTTGCTCAGCTCAGGAAATTCATCAGTATTCCCCTGCCGCTCCAAAAACACGCCAATCTCCTCTTTGAGCTCCCACACTCGTTGAAACACTTTGCGCAAACTCAACCAGCGGACACGGGAGTGATAAAGCAGGTCCTGGTGGTCCGCATCAGTTTCCTCCAGGAACGCAATGAACTGACGGTGCTGAAGTCCCCGTGCGCGTATGAAGTTGACGAGTTTCACCACAGGATTCACAACATGATTCAGCTGTAACACCGATTTACATAGAGATTCCTGGTGGATGATGCATTTGAGGAAAATGACATCCTGATCAGGGTTTTCATGTTTCACTTTATTCTGGATTCTCCTCAGCAGGCCAACGTTTTTTCCCGTTAAATTCGGAGATCCATCTGTGGTGACGTTAACAAGCTTACTCCAGGGAAGCTTCATGTTTTCGATGGCAGCAGACACCCATTCAAACAAGTCCTCTCCCCGTGTTTGTCCTTGCAGAGACTCCATTGTCAAAAACTCCTCCGTTATTTCAAAAGTTTCGTTGATTCCTCGGATAAAAATGAGGAGCTGAGCAGTGTCTTTGACATCGTTGCTTTCATCCAGTGCTAAAGAATAAAAAGTGAATGACTTCGCCTTTTTGTTTAATCTGCTGGTGATATCTTCATCTATTAGTTCCACACGGTGAGTCACTGTCCGCCGTGATAAACTGGTTTTCTCAAATTTGTCTTTGGTCTCCGGGCACAAAATACCTGCTGTCTCTACCATACATTCTTTTAAAAACTCGCCCTCAGACAGTGGTTTGCTGGCCTTTGCTATTTTGAATGAAAGCATAAAACTGGCCTTGGTACTTGACTCTTGAATAGCAGTTTGACGGTGAAAAAAACTTTGCTGAGCCTTCAAATTAGCTGCCAACTTCTCAGCAGCAGCTTCCAGTTCTTTTGTTGAGAGCTTGCTAGCATAATTAGCGTGCTTTGTGGCAAAGTGACGGCTAATATTATACTCTTTAAAAACCGCCACAGTTTCTTGGCATATCAGGCAAACAGCAGATGATCGGTGTTCAGTGAAAAAATATTTAGTTGTCCACTCCTTATTGAACACTCGACATTCTCTGTCCACTTTCCTTTTCTTGGGTCCGCTCATCATACCTCTCAACCTGGAAACATCAAAAATCTGGACAAGGCCCATGAAAAATAGGTACAAATCTGTACGCTGTTTAACATAAAATTTGCATGCTTTACTTCTACAATGACTTGGATTTTATTTTTACACTTTATTGCACAATGCACAAACACCAATAGATCTCTGTTAAACAGAGCAAAACTGTCTCTCAATGAAAATAGAGTTGGCATTAAAACTTCTCTACATTCATTAAAATAGCATTGAAATCTACACCACATCCAAAGAAAATGCATCTGGCCAATGGTGGATAAAGATTACCTTTGTGCTGTTTTCAAATCATTATCCCCTTGCACACAACAAGAAAGATATATGTGTTCTTTGTTACACCTTCCTGACTTTAGTAAATTATATTCCTTGTATAATAAATAATAAATGAAATAAGCAGGGAAGCTAATACTGCAAATAAATATCATTAATATAAAAATATATAGTATATTAGTATATAATGCCTTTCAAGATTCTGAAATAAACTTCCTCTACTATACGACAAACTTAATAATTGACTTCCTTCAAAAAATAACCTTGATGCATTTGTTTGGGAAGTAGAAAATACTAACGTAAGATTATGGCAATCCTGCTTCTTGAAGACCAGTAGATCATAAGCTTGTCAGAGTAACCTTCTGATTGTAAATCTATAAAAAAGTAGTAAGAATATTTCCAATGCTAATTAATGGCTGTAGGCAACAATGAGTGCAACATGGACATTACAAGAGGCAGAAGAAAGGATTTCAGAACAAAACATGAATATCTACAAAATGATCAGCTTGAGTTGCAATAGATAAAGCAGTCAACTTGCTATCTGTAGCAAGATCACAGCTCTTATTGAGTTAAACAAGCACAAGTCCAGCAAGAAGTAAATCAGTCATCCCAGCCTAAGGCAGACCCTGATAACATTTTACAAGAGTGTGCCGATTCAGGGATGGATTGGGTTATTTATCGTGTGAAATCATATCCAGATTTCCCCAGAAGTGATTAATGTGCCACAGGGCAGAGTGCTACAGTGCTTAGTAGAAGAAAAGAATGAACTGGAACTGAAAATATGGTGTCTCTTGTTGTATTGTTAAGTAAGCTGAACCAATAGCGTGGCAAGAATAATAAATCTAGTCAAAAAAGATAGATACATTTAGTCATACAACTGGAAGAGATGCGTTTTAAAAAAGAACACTGCCTACTGCAGAAAAATAAAGAAGCGGTTTCAGGCATGCTTAAGTCTAAATATTTTTTTTTTCATTTGTAGATGAAAATCAAACCTTCTGGCAAATTAAGCTGGGTGAAAGCAGCATTCATTCACTTTCTCTCTCCGATCGCTCACACACACACACACACACACACACACACACACACACACACACACACACACACACACACACACACACTTCACCTTTCAAACCTGCATTCATTCACTTTCTCTCTCCGATCGCTCACACACACACACTCTTCACCTTTCAAACCTGCATTCACTCACTTTCTCTCTCCAATCGTTCACACACACACACACACACACACACACACACACACACACACACACACACACACACACACACACACACACTTCACCTTTCAAACCTGCATTCACTCACTTTCTCTCTCCAATCGTTCACACACACACACTCTTCACAATTCAAACCTGCATTCACTCACTTTCTCTCTCCGATCGCTCACACACACACACACACACACTTCACCTTTCAAACCTGCATTCACTCACTTTCTCTCTCCGATCATTCACACACACTCGTTCACACACACACACACACACTCTTCACAATTCAAACCTGCATTCACTCACTTTCTCTCTCCGATCGCTCACACACACACACACACACACACACACACACTTCACCTTTCAAACCTGCATTCACTCACTTTCTCTCTCCGATCATTCACACACACACACACACACACACACACACACACACACACACACACACACACACACACACACACACACACACATGCATTCAGTGATTCACTCACTTTCTCTTTCCTATCGCATACACACACACACACACACACACACACACACACACACACACTCTCTCTCTCTTACCCTGAGTAGTGCTCGGCGTCTTCTGTTCAGTCCATCCTCATGTTGCTGCTGCTGCCATTAATCCTGGGCCCGGCTCCGTTTCAGGGCTCCCTGAGTCAGCCTCTTCTGTTCCACATGTTGCATTCCCGCTGACTGTTAACTTAACCGCCAGCCAGCTGGAAATAATGATGCGAGCTCCTTGAGCTCAATTCCGACTGGCTGGTAGCCTGACGGTGCTGACATCATCGCGCACGTGATGACGTCAACCCCGACAGCGCGAAAATTAAAAAAAAAATATTAAAATGTATTAAATTTTTTAAAGTTTGGCGGGCCGAATCAAAACGTTTAACGGGCCGCATGTGGCCCCCGGGCCGTAGTTTGCCCATGCCTGCTCTAGAGCATCAAAACCACATTGTAAGGTATGTTTACCCACTTGTTCTGCACTATGCATCAAATCCTGCAACTCCTTCATGTCTGGTTGTTCAGGTTGTGACATTTTACTTTTCAATTGAGATAACAGAAACTGTTGGTATTTTAGCATATGAAACTGACAGTTTAAGGCCCTCATGGATAAGGTAGCCGAGGTATATACCTTTTTTCCCCACCTTTCTAAGGATCTGGAATCTCTCTCGGAAGGCAATGGGTTTTTGGTAATGGAGGCCTTAACTCCCTTGGGCCCCTGAGAGATGGTTTCTAGGTCAGCAGCATGGCTTTTGTATAGAAATTGGTGTGAGTCAGGAACCCTGTAGTACCTGTCAGGCTTAACTGGAGCTGGAGGAAGAGAATCCGGGTTAAGGCAGGCCTCCGAGTAAACATCATCTAGGATGCCCAGGACAGGAGGTATAACCAGAGGCCTGTGCTGGGGTAACAAAAGAAATTCCCTGAGCCTTTTCTTGGAATCTGAATAATCCTGGCCTTCCCAGTGGAAGTGTTCCCTTAATGTATGCAGAGTTTCACTAAATGAATAATCCTCAGGGGGGGATACAGAAGGAATAGATTCCTCTGCATCAGAGTCTTCAAAAGGGGAGTAAGACTGTTCCTGATCATCAGAGTGCTCTGAAATAATGGAGCCCTGATCAGAGGAGGGGGAATTTTCCTCCACTCTGGGTCTTTTGTCCGGAGGTGGCTGAGAACCTCTGATTAGAGTAATTAAATCCTCAGCCATTTTAAGCATCTGTTTCTTAGGCATGGGGCCTGGAGATGGGCCTTGTGTAGCTGGTCTCTTAGGGTGCATGGTAGCTTTAGACTTGGTGAAAGCCTTGATGGAGAAAGAAGAGGAAGGTCTGAAGACACCTTGAGTGGAGGTGGACCTGTCCACATTCTGTGTTTCAACGCCAAGTGTGGCTTCGGTATCTGTAGTCAGGGTGTGGGCCGAGGAGCCTGCAACCTCGGGTACAGGAGACACCGCCAAAGATGTGTCATCGGTAATCAGGGGCTGCGTAGGCACCTCGCTGCGAACCGGACCACATGTAGTCGGCTTAGGCGTGGTGTCGGTAGAGGCCGCGGACCACAAGTGTCGGTCCTTGTCTTTGCAATTTTTAGACAAAACCGGAGTCGGAGTATCCAACGACATAGTATAGTTAAATGCTTTTCCAAAATAATGCTGGGCAAACTCCACCCGACGCTTAATAGTGCGTTTGTTGAATGTAGCACAAAAGCGACAGACCGAGATGTCGTGGTCTGGGCCTAAGCAAGGTATACAGAGGGAATGGAAATCCTTATGCGGTATTTGCTTCCCACAAGAAATGCAATTATTAACTTTGTCTGACATCGGTCTGAGGCAAGAAAAAGTTTCCCCAACAGGGTACTTAGCTTTTAAGAAGACTTTGGTTCCAAATTTTTCGTAATCTCAGGAGCTGGCCGACCGGCACTTGCGAACTGCTTCTGCTTCAGGCACCGCGCAGCAAGAAAGACTGAAGAAAATGGCGTCGGCTGGTTCTTTTATACCCCTGTCGCACTGACGTCAGGGAAGAAGCGACGACAACCGATACCGGACCTAGACTTTGGAATTCGGCCGACCGAGGACCCGCCTGACGGCAGGAGAACCCATCTGTTATGACTGCAGCTGTATGCACGATGAACATCAAAAGAATTTAGCAACAATGACAGCCCGACGATGAATGGCTCAGGCGTTGAACAAGGCACAAAACCGACAGCTAGGTACGTCGTGGTCTGGGCCTAAACAGATGACACAGTAAGAATGAAAATCTCTATGTTGTATTTGCTTTCCACATGCAAGGGAATTGTTAACTTTTTCTGACATCGGTTAGAGCAAGAAAAAAGGATCCCCAATGGGGTACTTAGCTTTAGAAGACTTCAGGATTATTAAATTCATAAGCAAAAACTCAGGTAGCAGCTGACCGGCACTTGCAAACTGCTTCTGCTTCGGGCTCCTTGGCAAGAAAGACTGATGTAATGGCGTCGGCTGCCTGTTTTTATACCCCTGATGACCTGACGTCAGTCCTGGAGCAACAGCAACTGATGCAGATATACTTAGTCTCTGGTATTCATGCCGACTGAGGGCTACCTGCAGGCAAATAACCCAAGTGTGATGACTGCAACAGTGAAACACGAAGAACATGGAATGATCCAGAACCAGTGTCCGTAAATTTTTCTTTACCACCAGAAACATTCTTTAATAAAACCAATCTCCTTAGGAGGAATGACCACTTACATCACCCCCTGAGACAGCAGATGCTGAATGACTACAGTAACAAGAGCAGTCCTGGTCTGGTGGATGGGGGAAATCACTCAAAAAAAAAGAGGGACGGACCGCCACTACCATCTGTATTCTTGGTGAATTACTTTCAGAACCCATCTGTCTGCCATCTGTAACCTTAGTGGATTACTTACAGAAGCCATCTGTCAAACTGCTTGCTGTCAAGGAAGAGAGAAATGGAGGTTTGGTCTTTCTGGAATGATTAAAGTTTTTCTGGGAGTACAGTCTTTTAGATAGTCATTCAGACTTACTAGACAGGCCTTTGTTCTGGGGGCTTCCTGACACTGCTTTTTAAATGTTTGCTTTCCAGCAGATGGCTGTGTTTGTTTATTTTGCTTTTTGAAAAAAAAGGTTGTAGGGGTAAGCATTAAACCCTTTGGTAAGAGAAGGAAGGCTGAATATATGAGAAATTCCTTGAATCAGCTTACCTCTCTCATCACACTTTTTAAGGACTTCTGCAGCAGATGGTCCTAAAAACTAACACTCTGTCTACAGGATAATTGAAAATTTCAGCACTGACACCCTCTGGAAGGTTCTGAGAAAGCAAAACGCCTTGTGATGGTTCCAGATCCCTGAAAGTGGCATCAGCAGAATGAGCACATTTCAAACAGTAGGTTGTCATTTGAAACACGGAAGGAATAAGGCTACACACACAAAAAAATCCTTAGAAGGAGAAACAGATGCTATGAAATTCTTCAAGTTTTGAAAAGAGGTAAGCATAAACTTTAACATATGATCTTGGCAGCTGAGAATTCTAAAAAATGTTGCAGAAGAATTTATTTTTACCCAGGGCCAGCCTTAGCCGAAATGTCACCCAAGGCGAAGTAGTGCCCTGGTGCCCCTTAAGCCCCACCCACACCATTCTCATGAAACACCCCTAATTGAGCCACACCCACAGGTAGGTCACTCCCCAAGAAAGCTACTCCAGTCATTTCCTTCAAACAAAGTAATATAATTAAATAAATAAATACAAATTGCACCCTTTACTAGGGCTGGCCTGTATAGTGCCCCAAACAGTCACATAGTTCACCTATGCCTAAGACCAGTTGTGCTTTTACCTCAAATCAATGAAACATATCCCCATTCTTGTCAGGTGAGGGATTGGTATTAAACCAATATTTAGTAGCAGCTGGTTTCATTAGAACAATAGCTACTGGGTCTGATCCAGGGTTAGTATATAAAAAGTAAGACTGACAAACTAGATACAATGTTTCCTAGGGGGCAATAGGTTGGCTCCCAGGCAAGTTACAGCCTGTTGTTGTATCTTTCGGCTTTTCCCAATTAGGGGTCGCCACAGCGGAACTCCAGTCCGCTAATGATTGGCAGTAGATTTTTACTTACCGACTTGCCAGGCCTGATGCACAACCTTCAACGAAGGTACGCCCATTCACGCATGTCTCCACACAGAAGACGCTTTAGCTGAGAATCGAACACGACGTCTTACTGTGTGGCGACAACGCTACTGCAGCACCACCACCGCAGCAAGTTACAGCCTGTGACAACAAAAAATACTGAAATGCTGAAAGAACAGGAGGAGTTGGAGAAAGTTCAGGAAAATCTAGTAGCAATGAATCATAAGCCTCCTTCAGGGACAGTGGAATGTCATTACATGCCTACTAAAACAACTGATACATTCTGGAAACAGTTTCAGAATAAGAAGATCCTTGAAATGGATTAGCAGAGGACACTCTCTCCTCAGAATTTGAGTCAGAAACCTCGGGAGACAAAGTAGAATTTGTCTCACTACCATTATGTAGTTCAAAATCTTGAACCTCTTCAAAAAATGAAGAAACCTTTGCCTCTTACCAAAAACAACTGGACTGGAAGGATCAAGAGCCTGAACTAAACCCCGAGCTAAGCCCAATAAATCTCTCCTGTCCAAAGTAACTGAAACAGAAGACATACATCTGAGTTTTTGCTTCTTTTTGACTAAAATTTCTAAAGCAGACAGTTCTGATAGGCAAATTCCTCCCTAGGGACAGGTAAACATTTTGCCCAGACAGAAGTGTTCCCACCTTCTATTCCCAGGATCATCAAGAATGGCACTTCCTTGATGCAATAGCTGGAGAGGATGTGTCTAACCCCAGGTCCATTGTGGCTGCAGGGACTACATCAGAGGGGAAACAAGGAAAAAGATGAATGGTTTGAGGATCCAGAAAGAGTCACAGTAGAGTCACCCAGCTGTGGCTGAGACATTATAGCAGTCTGCTTGGGTGGAAAGGGCTGTTTGTTTATTTTTTTCTCACTGCTGCTGGAAAAATGAACCGAGAAACCAGTAGGTTGCTCCATGGTAGTCAAAAAAAGCTGCTGGATTTCTACTGAAGCTGGCAGCAGTTATCAGCAAAACAGGTAATAGTAAAATAAAGTCAATTTTTTCACCAACAACAACACAGTAAAAAGCACTTTAAATACTTACCCAAGGCCCCAAAAGTAAAATAACACAGCAAAGGTACTTTTAGGTTCATAGGTTCATACTAGGCTATCTGCCCTAGGGCATTTATAAGCCTAGCCAGAGTGTGTTTGGCTTTCGCCACCCATTTTAAATTAATTTTGCTATGCCCTTTTTCGAGGTTAGTATACTGTGCCTCTGTCTAACAGTGACACAGAAGTGATACCCGGGGTAAACCTACGATCTCCCATCCACTCATCAAGATTCCTCTTGAAGAGAGTCACTGAGGGACTCTGCCTAACCTGGACTGGGATTTTATTCCAGAGTGAAGGGAGCCTCTGGGTTATGAATCTGTCCCTCCAGCATGTCCTATTTATTTCAGTGCTGAGGTTCAAGTCTAGGTTCAAGTTTTAAATTAGTTTTAACCCCCCCCCCCCCAAAATAACAAGTCATTCTCCTGTTAAAAAGTTACTAAATGTTATTTGATTACTAAAAATGCTTTTTTCTAGCTTAAAATTTATATTTTCATAGAAAAAGTACAGTTTCTGTCTGTGGAAGGATTTATACCCAAAGTTAACTTATCTGTCCAGCAATGCAAAGCATTAGCTGACTGTCAATTCTTGAAAGCTCGCAAGAGGAGTGCTCTTCAGTGGCAGGAAAGCTGTGCAGCAGCTGGCACCCAAACTATTCTGTTTTTTTTTTTTTTTTCAGTTCATCTCAAACTGAATAACAGTTTGGGCAGATGGAAGGTGCCCTTGAAGCTTTGGAAGCTGGCTGGCTGTTGTATCCTGTGCACAATATAATCCAAACACCCAAGGCTACTGCAGAAGTGATCTTGATGAAGAATATGCACAGTACCACAAGAAGGACAATTCACTGCTGTCTTCCTCTTGCCCCATTGCACAGAACAGAAGGTCCACATTCTCCTGGCTGACAAATATGTTTATCTGCAAAGTAAATCACTTCTTCATGACTCTGAACAGGCGCAGCCTGGAAACCCAGATCTGGGCATCTTACAACTCACTCACTTTCCTGGGGCTATAAACCTCTGAGTGAAGGGAGCCCCCTCCCTGTCAATGGTCCACAACCAAACAAATATCACTTTTCTGAATGGGGTATAACCTTTTGCCTCCATGCTTGTTAAGATACCATGTGACAGACTGGTTGAACACATTAACAGAGATCTCGGAAGCATTCATTTTTTCAAGTCCTTCAAGGGCCAGGACCAATGCTGAAAGCTACTGGCTGATGTGGAGCCTCTGTCCTATGTGGGATCACAGATTGAAGTATCTGTCTTCAAACCATGAATAATTCAGTAACAATAAAGGGAAGACCCACCATCGGACAGATGAAGATTGTTCACAACTCCAGGGCCTGGTGACAGGGTCTAACACTAACAGGAGGTACAGAAGCATGTAGCCATTGACTTCCACAAGCTTCAGACCCACATTCTCATGCACAGAAATTACAAGAAAATTGTGATTCAACTGAGTTTGAAAGCTGTAGAACAGTCTGAACATGGATCCTGGCTTTGACTATGACCCCTTCAAAGTGGAAGTATGGCCAACACTGGAATGTCTAACTTTATCAAAATGAATACTTTCTGTGAATGCAGGCTTGCCCAGGGATACTAAGGAGTATAATACTGTATTACTTGCAACTTGTTCCTGCCCCTGTGTTTGAAAATGAACCAGAGTGCAGAATATCTTTCTGACACCATCTCTGTGGGAGGAATAAAGACCCTTTGCTGAAGTTTTAAGTAATTTATTCAGTTAAGCTGGTAGACAGATGAGTGTTCTTGTTCTAATACATACAACAGGTCAGTTATTTAAAGGCAGTTAGACAATGGTGGGTGCTAATTGATGGAACTCTAGCAGATGGAAAAAAATAAAAATAAAAGGAGCCAACCCCATAGCTTAAAGGTTACTCCCTTATTTGAATATTCCTGAAAGACCCATGACAGTTTACCAGCTCAACAGCCTGAGGAACCTCATTCTTAGTTAAAAGGTTTGTATTTTTATTTTTAATTAAAAAATGACAACACATTATACCCTGAACTAGGAGGAGCCCTAAGAAGACAGGAGGTATCCAATGGATAACCTGACAGAGCAAGGGAGCCCAGGAACAGTCCCTTGGCTGACTTGTTGAAGGACATGAAGAAGCCTACATAGTAGGCTAAGGGGAGGGGGGCAGGAGGGAGTGAAATAAGACTGCAACAGTGAATACACTCAAGCATCAACATTTATGGTAAGTGTACACAACTGTACTATGTTCTTCATGTTTCACTGTTGCAGTCCTGACTATGGGGAAGATTCCCAAAGCTGAAAAGGAGGTAGGAAGGAGCCTAAGGAGAACAGAGGATACCCTACAGGGCTGCAGTGGCAAAGCCTGGTCTAGATTTGGAGATGGATGCCAAGTAGTAGTTGTAGGTGTGCATTTTCCTCGGATGCAAAGAGGTCCACCTGTTGAACTCCCCAAGTAAGGGTTAGAAAAATATCTGGATGCAGATGCCACTCATGGAGGTCCATCAGATTTCTGCTGAGATGGTATGCCAGAGCATTTTGAACTCCTGGAAGCTATTGTGCTATGAGGTGCAACCCCATGGAATGTTCTGTTTTCCAGATTTGCATTGCTAGACAGCACAAGGGTTAGGAATGTGTCACTTCATGTCTGTCTATGTACCACATTACCTCGGTATTGTCTGTCTACATTAGCAGGACACCTGGTGTCCATATTTCCTTGAAGGCTATCAGACCCTTTAGTACTGCCATGCATTCCTTCCAATTGATGCATCTGTCCTGGGAGTTGAAATCCCACTTTCCCTGGATTCTGAGGTTCTGGAAGTGAGCCCCCCGAGGCTGTTGCTGAGGCATCTCTGGTTAGGAATTGACCCTGTGGTGAGAATTTGAAGGGGAGTCCCTAATTCTGGGAGCAAGCCTGCATCCACCATATGAACTCTTGTTTGAGGCATACATTCTTGAGGTACCACTGGAGCTTTCTCATGTATAGCCTGGCATGGGGAACCATGAAGTCATGTATCCCAGAGCTTGTAGGAATTCCTCTGCTGAGATGCAATCCCTCAGTTGTATCTTGTTGAAATAATCTGACAGAAAGGAGACACACTGTGGAGGGAGGAACACCTTTTGGAGAGAGGACTCCAGAAGGGCCCCAGGAAAACAGTCTTTATGGCAAGAAAAGACTGATTTCATGATGCAGGCAAGCTACCTTTATACCCAAATGTACTGTCAGTCAGGGTGCCTTCCAGACAGGGAGGTAGAAAGAATTTTCTCTTGTAGTTGGGCCAGCTGAGGGCTTTCACGGCAGGAAATCCAAATAGTTACGACTGCAACAGTGAAACACAAAGAACATTTATATTTAAGAAAACACTTTCACATGAACTTCATCAGCTCCATCTAATAGAGTGGCCTGTAAAGTGTTTTACAGTTTGATCATTGAAAATGCCTGTTTTTATGAGGCTGTCACCAGACTTTAAGAGCCTGTTTTGTTTTACATGTAAAATGAGGGGCTGAGTCTGCCTTTGTGGGACTCGTATTCCTTGAAGCAAATTATGAAAGCTTTATTATACTTTTACCAGTCTGACTTGTCCTTATCATTCATTGTATCACATGCAATATGAGAGGCTGTGCCCATGTTTATGGGGCTCATATCTCATGCAATGCATCATGAAAGACTAATCTTCTCTTGTTTGGCAAAAAGGATTACAGTACCTGCTTATAATAGGCTCATATAAATTATTAATGTGACCAGTCCCCATTCTTTTTCCCGATGATGACAGACCTTTTTGTATGCAGGGAAAGTAGTCCCTTAGAACCGCACTAGGTGACTCCCACTTTTTAACAATACATGCATCCAAATAGCTTACAGTAGAAACAAATCAGAAACCCGATGGAATAAAAATCCACAAAGTGGTAAGTGGCAAGCTGTGCAAAATCTTTAATAAAAAATAAGAATTTCAGATCTTCTTTGAGCACAGGCAAACTGTGTCTATGGTGTAAAGAGTAAAGCATTGTGGAATAGGGCCTTGAATACAATTTCCACTGTACTACAAATTACAGAAACAATGTTAAATGCAGGACAGGTGGCTAGAATATTTATACCTAGCTAATGTTGGTTATCCACACTGACAGGGAAATGCCCCTAGTCTTACAGCATGGTTCAAAGGTGTTCCAGTCTGGGGTCTTCACTATCAAGCCTCTTCCTGGGTCTAGCAGTTAATGAGGGCTCTTCTGTTTGGATTCTTATTCTCTTCAGTTTCCAGGTGGTGAAGTGAGGGCAAGAGAGGGCTAGATAGCTCTGTGCCTGGCTGGCAACTTGGAGGGATCAGGTGGAAGGGCAGTTAACCAAACTCCTGTGAGAGAGGGTGGAGCCATGGGGCCCAGGACAGGGGTTTGATGATGTAACAGGCTGATGTAATCAGTAGACTGTAGACTGTCAATCAAACTAGGATGTTAGAAATTAGATCCTGTTTCTCAATCCTAACTGCAAAAGAAACGTCCAAGTCCCAAATTAGTAGTAGAAATCATTTACAAATACCTGAAAGCTGCTATTTAGATCTGTACACATCATGAGGTAAAAAGCATTTGCAAACTCCTGACTGCTACTGTTTAGGTTTGCACACATAGATGCACCTGATTAAGCTCAGGCGGAAGTGTTTTCTTAAATATAGTTCTGTAGTGATAGCTCATGATGTGTTGTCATTTTTTGTTTGTTAAAAATAAAAACCTTTTAACTAAGAATGAGGTTTCATAGACTGCTGATAAGAGGTCTTTCAGAAATATTCAAATAAGGGACTAACCTCAAAGCTTTGGGATTAGCTTCTTGTTTTTTCATCTCACAGATTTTTCTCCACTCAGTTCCCCTGGACTCTCCCATCATTATCTGTAACTGCCTTTAATTAAATGAACTGTTCAATGTAATGTATTAGAACAAGAACACTTGCCCATCTACTTGCTTAATTGAATAAACTACTTGAAACTTCAACAAGGCATCTTTATTAGTCCCATATGGAGGACAGAGACAGAGTCTTCTAGATCTGCTAGCTAAAGTGATTTTACCTGGACTCATCCTTTGGACTCTGTTTCATGTCAGTCCTGTCACAAGTAGGATAACAAACCTGACTCAACCTTTCTGGATTACGTTTGTTACCTGTTTGAAAATGGGACTGCCCCAGTTTGCCAAGCCAGAGATACTGGACAAACCAGTAACCCAAACGAAGACTTGAAACAAAAAATGATGGCAGCCACGAATCACCAAACTTGCTATGAGCACTCAAAAAAGTGAAATGAAAGTGTGCAAAAACACAACTTTATTTAGCGCTTTCGTCAGAATATAACAAAGACTTCTTCAGAATACTAGAATCAATAACCACATAAATCTTAAATACTCTCATTCAAACAGTCATGTGATAAAATAGTCCAATAAAAACCCAACTGATACATTTTAAAAACACAAGGTGAATTCTCTTAAAGGCATAAAACAAGAAATGATGTGTCTTAAAACTACTGCATATTAAATAACAGAAAGAAAGCTGAGACCAACATTCATTTTGCCTTATTTTACTAAAATGATGATAGAAACTACACTCTATATGAATGCAGTTTTAAAAAACTGGCTAAAGGGATACCATCATTTAACCCAGGTACACATAAGGCATTCAACCTAATCTGCCAACATAACTCTTTGAAATCTAACAAGTCTTCCCAAGGTCCTCCTCTAGGGTCCTGTGGGACTTATTCAATAACCACAAATTTAAAACAATGTGAAGGATTATTCTCAATATGCCTATATAATGCACTGTTTTTGTTTTTATTTTTGATGTCTCTAGTATACTCATAAATCCGTTCTTTAAGTTTTCTCTTAGTCTTGCCAATATAAAAACCAGAACAAGACTCACACAAAGCTGCATAAACAACACCCACAGTGTCACAAGTGAATTTTCCTCCTATTTTGATGTAATTATTATTTATTTGGATCTTATTTACTAGTTTAATAAGTGAACATTGAGAACAAAATCCACATTTTTTTCATTCCTATAGCCTTTTCTTTCTTGGTACTTTGTCCTTGAATGTTGGTCTCAGCTTTCTTGAATGAGAGTAATTAAGATTTATGTGGTTACTGATTCTAGTATTCTGAAGAAGTCTTTGTTATATTCTGATGAAAGCGCTAAATAAAGTTGTGTTTTTGCATAGTTTGATTTCACTTTTTTGAGTGCTCATAGCAAGTTTGGTGATTCGTGGCTGCTGTCAGTTTTTGTTTCAAGTCTTCATTTGGGTTACTGGTTTGTCGAGTTGTGAGTGTACGCTGATTTTAGACATGGACACTTCCTTGCACACTGTCACTCTGGGGAATGACCCAGTGGAGAATATAAGATTGTTAACTCAACTGATACAAGAAATATCTAAAGAGACTCCTAGTGGAAGCAGAACTGAAAGTGTTCGGTTAAGTCCTAATTTGTCTGACTCACGCTTGAACACTACCAATTTACAAGGTAACAACAATGGCTCATTGGTGAGGCAGAATTTAACAGATTGGCTACAAAAAGATTTTTGTTTATGGGTGGAAGATACAATAACCATGGTACTCCTACATTTCAGCAATCTTTGAATATGTTTGAAACAAAATTACTTAAATACAGAAAGTTACAGCTAGAAAATGCCTGTTTTCTAGAATGTATTAAAAACAAAGTGGTGCCGAAGGGTCTTAGGCATTGGAAGTTCCCCACAAGACTTGTATACAACTCACCACATTATCTTGAACTTATTGCACTGTTTGACAGACAAGGTATGGAATTGCTCGATATTTTAATGAAGCACAATCATAACAGCATAGAAAGTTTGCAGAAAGAGTTGTCTGACTTAGACAAAACCATATGTAATGATTTACTTTTTGAGCACAATGTGTCTAAGTACAAGAATGTGTTTGATAACACTGATAAAATTACTGGGGATATACAAAATTGTAACAAGAAAAAGCTGCTAAGGGATATTAATGCATATGCATCTAGTTTGGCGTATCCCAAGCCAGCACAGACTTCAGTCAATCCAGGTTTTGATCACAATAATACGAACGAGTAGGAAGTCACTTCTGATGTTTCACGTCATCAACAAGCCCCTTTGAGGCAGGGCATTCCAAGGATATCCTCAAGAATATGGAACCAAGCACAGCAAGCAAATTACAGGCCACCACGCTATCGACAAGGGTGGGGGTATCAGAATCAGCATCCCTTTTACAACAGACAACAAGAGTACTGGAAATAACTGCTACAGAATTAACTAGTACATTTGATTTTCACAATGATTTCCGAAGTCTGCAATTTGAAACTTTTGATGCACCAGTTGTGTTGTCAGAAGAACTTAATGATACACACAATTTTCAGTGTGAGCATGTTACGGAAATTACCAAGTCCATAGGTGACTTTACTGTTTTTAATTTCACTACTTATTTGTTTGATGAAAAAACTGCAAATTTGTTATGTAAGGGCCTAAATTTTGTGCCTTCAAAACGCTCTGATATAGTAGAAGTCATTTTAGACTTAAAGATGTTTGTTAGAAATTTAAATTTTCGTTTAATGTTTAGCAACAATGTGACTAATGATGGTAATTATTTTTTACACAAAAAAAGTCTTTTCAACCCTCCCTTGATACATTGTTTGACAGTATTTGAGAAACTGTGTGATTTTGATTTTCAAGTAATGCTAGATGGTAAAGAAAGCTTGACACAATTTATCTCAATCGGAAAGTCAGTTGTTAAACGAATTGATTAAAAACACCTCAATTCATATAATGAAGCCTGACAAGGGAGAGGGCATGATACTAATGTCTAAAGATGATTATACCAATAGAATTAATACTTTGTTACTAAAAGATAGTACATATGAAGAAGTTTCTAAAAGGTTCATGAATGTGTCATACGAAATAATTGACATGGCTTTACAAGAATTGTTATGACCAAGAATTAACAGATGGTAGGCTGCTTGATTTTCTAGTAGTCAAATTTCCTAGGACACCGTGTATCTTTGGTATACCGAAGATGCACAAAGATAAACTGGACCCCCCTATGAGGCCCATTGTCAGTGCTAATGGTTCAAAAACAGAATTTATAGGAAAATACTTGGATTACACACTCAAAGATGTGTTGAAAAAAGAAGAGCATACATACATTGATTCTTGGCATTTTTTGAAAAAATTAAATGTTTCACATTATGATAAAAATGTTTATTTTTTGACTGTTGATGTAGTTAATTTATATGGTTCCATTCCACACAATATTGGTATTGAGAGGTTTGAAGAATTCTTGCATGGTAGCTCTTTGTTCACTAACAACCAAGTACTTATTCTTGTTTCTTTGATGGACATCATGTTAAAAAATAATTAAATTTTTTTTGAAGGTCAGTATTTTCATCAAAAAATGGGTGTGGCAATGGGGGCAATATGCGCCCCCAATTTTGCAAACATTGTCATGTTAATGTGGGAGTGAAAATATTTATTTAATTATTTATTTGCTGATAAATGGATTCTTTATTTGCGTTACATAGATGATTTGTTTTTTTACGGACAGGTGATGAAATAGTAATTCATGACTTTATGGATTACATTAACAACACTACAGAGTTTTTGAAATTTACTTACACATATTGTAGGGACAGTATTAATTATTTAGATGACACTATCAGAAAGGAGAACAACTGTGTTATAAGTAATTTATATAGAAAGCCAGCTTATAGTAATAGCTTATTGCATTACAACAGCAGTCATCCTTTGCATGTAAAAAATAATTTGGTGAAAGGGCAATTTATCAGATTAGCCCGCATGGTTACGAAAGACAAACGATTTTTTGGATCAATGTCATCTACTTTTGGATATGCTTTCATCTCGAGATTATCCCTTAGAACTTTTGGATAATTTCTTTAATGAAATAAGTATTAAAAGGGAACAAGGTTTGATCGTACCAATTTTGAATTTTGGTATCACTATTATTTCGGTAAATAGTAACCATGAACAAACAATATCAACAGTTTACAAAGACTACATTTGTTCTTTTGTTACTAGGTTTAGTGTAGACCATCAATTTTTATCTTACATCTTAAATAAGAACTGGCATATTTTCCAGGGTTTCGATGGAATTATGGAAAAATTAGGATCCAAACTTAGTATTGTTTTTAGAAAAGGGTATATGTTTAAACAACTGTTAGAAAAGAAAGGACAAAGTACCAAGAAAGAAAAGGCTATAGGAATGAAAAAAACGTGGATTTTGTTCTCAATGTTCACTTATTAAACTAGTAAATAAGATCAAAATAAATAATAATTACATCAAAATAGGAGGAAAATTCACTTGTGACACTGTGGGTGTTGTTTATGCAGCTTTGTGTGAGTCTTGTTCTGGTTTTTATATTGGCAAGACCAAGAGAAAACTTAAAGAACGGATGTACGAGCATGCTAGAGACATCAAAAATAAAAACAAAAAGTGCATTATATAGACATACTGAGAATAATCCTTCACATTGTTTTAAATTTGTGGTTATTGAAAAAGTCCCACAGGACCCTAGAGGAGGACCTTGGGAAGACTTGTTAGATTTCAAAGAGTTATGTTGGCAGATTAGGTTGAATGCCTTATGTCTACCTGGGTTAAATGATGATATCTCTTTAGCCAGTTTTTTAAAACTGCGTTCATATAGAATGTAGTTTCTATCATCATTTTAGTAAAGTAAGGCACAATGAATGTTGGTCTCAGCTTTCTTTCTGTTATTTAATATGCAGTAGTTTTAAGACACATCATTTCTTGTTTTATGCCTTTAAGAGAATTCACCTTGTGTTTTTAAAATGTATCAGTTGGGTTTTTATTGGACTATTTTATTACATGACTGTTTGAATGAGAGTATTTAAGATTTATGTAGTTATTGATTCTAGTACTCTGAAGAAGTCTTTGTTATATTCTGACGAAAGCGCTAAATAAAGTTGTGTTTTTGCACACTTTGATTTCACTTTTTTGAGTGTACATAGCAAGTTTGGTGATTCGTGGCTGTCATCAGTTTTTGTTTCAAGCCAGAGAGTGCCCACCTCCCACGCAGTATTTAAAAATGTGCATTAACTGTAGCATCATATTATCCAGCTACTTCCTCAAATCTCAACATCCGTTTCCAAAGTCTTGCCATCCCAGAACTGTTTAACCATTACAGTAGCACTGTTCACAGGAAAGAACTCAATAGCAGTTGCTTATGCCATTCTCCCTAAAATAAAGGCATGCCTGCTGGGTTCAGGAGTCCTTCAGAGTTTTTTCCTCCTCTCAACAGTGCCTAGTAGAATCTTGAAGTTTTACAGTCTTACCGAGAACTGGCTAGGTAATATCCTATAACACAAGCCACCAGACTTTTTGTCCTTTTTAAGGCAATTAGTGAAATCTGGAAATCTGATAGTATTGCCCTTACTTTATTTTCTGTTGCTCATTAGACATTAAGACTGGGTTACCACCAAGAAAAACACTGCTGTTTGACTCCAGCTCCTCAGCATCGTCTTAACTCCCAAGGCATGAGCTACAATTAGGATACCATGTCCATGGCCTCTGCTAGAAGTGGGAAATGAATTCATCCTATGCAGCAATATCTGCATTTGCAAAAACACTTACTACTTGTAGGCCTGGGTATGCTGAGGTGTTTGATCCAATTCACAACCTAGTTGTGATCAACTTGATAGCTCACCTCTCTTGATCCACGTTCACAGAATGTAGGCCACAAATCTGAAGATACACCTACAAAGCTTAACACTGAGCTTTGACCCTAAGTGGTCTGTTACTAAGTACATTTATGAATAGCCTCATTTCTGAGCATGGCATTCATGAAAGTTCAGTGACAATATTTCATTCACACCCCTCCATGCATCATCATTCCTCCATTAGTGCTGAAGTCTCCCAGTAAAATGCAGTCCGAGGTAGTAGCTTGCATGCACTCTTCCCACAGACTATGCCAGATACTCAGCTGAGGTGAAACATACACATTAAAAATGCTTAATATCAAACATTTCCTCAAACTTCTGAAGGTCAAATTCCATACAGGGAGCACAAGTGTGTTTAGAAGATTTACAGTTGATACATTTATGTTCATAGATGTTTACTAGGCTAACAACCACTGGGCCATTTTTAAGCCTGTCTATGCATCCCAAATTTCTGACAAGTTCTGGTGCCCTTGGTAGTGTAAGGATGAGCTTGGGAGATAAACCATTTACAAGCAGTGGTCTGAGAGATGAACCATTTATAGATTATCTGTGTCCATTAGAGACATAGGTGCCAAATCAGAGGTGAATTTCCTGTTCCCCATCCAGTTGTTCAAGTTTCACATGAAATTGGTTAGAGAGGAACTCTGCTTCACATTGGTGGGATGCCTGTTCCAGAGAAAGATTAGCCTCTGGGGTATGCACCGGTCTCTCAAGTAAGTCCTATTTATATCACAGGCAAGGTTTAAGTCTTTAGAACATGTGATTCTGGTGCTGCTTGCTTTGCAAATATGCAGGAAGTCTATCAGAGTGGAGGCTGATGATGCCTTGCATGCCGGACATAGATCACACCCCCCATCAACCCGTAGAAGACAGAATACTGGGATAGCGCTTGTTTGAAGTGGTCTGCATAGGACATGTTATTTACTCCCAGTTTTCTTTTAGTGAGAAACATCTGTGGACATTCCAATTGTTGGATGTGCCTGGTTAGGTACATACGAAAGGGGGCACTGTACTCAATGATAGGTCTGATGAATTCCAAATACAGTGAAACAATGACCTTCTTGGATCTGGATACACAACACAGAATGATTTCCTCACTAACATAGAAACTTGATAGTCAAATGAGAGATTAATGTCTATGTGGTCCCCCAAGTCCTCTGACCATTGAGTCAACTCTAGGGGTGTGCTGTCAATATGGTAGTTAACAGTGGTGGCCGACTTCCCAAAGGAATAGGAAATTAGGTTTTACAGGATGGCTGTGGCAAACCCTGCTCTAGCTTTTAAAGTGATGCCTAACTGGTAGTGTTTTCTACAGGTGTGAACTGAGTTCCAAGTGACAGTTTCTAGGATGTCTTGTGTAGGAAATCCTTCAGGAAAGCAGTGATAGCTATCCAGTGCCTGATGAGATAGGCTTTGATATGACCAGGAAGAGATTTTCCATGGTAAATCTTATAAAACGTAATGCAAGTGGCTATCCATTTGGATATGGTTTATTTGGAGACAGGTTTACTCTGTTTCCCCTCTATCAGTGCAACCAATAGTTGCTCTGCTCTTTCTCAGGTTTTGCCCTAAGTAGTACCTCATTCATTTGTGCATATCCAGGAAATGAAGGATTTGCTCTGCTTTGTCCTTTGGGTTTGGAAAGAAAACTAGCAAGTCGATAAACTGACTTAGAGAAACTACTGATATTACCCAAGGAAATTACATCAGTGTACTGAAGACCAAATAACCAGAAAAAGTGCACACAAGCATATGGAGGTCCAAGAACATTACTTGCTAAAATAGCAAATAACACACAGATTTCAACAAAGGACAAACTTTAATCCACACAATACGGTCAGCACTCCAACAAATTTAGAAAATTGCTTTTGTCCACTATAAAATAACACTGGACTTCATCAGAAGTAAAGTGTTAACAGTACTAATTTAAATCCACAAACCAATCAACCAATACGGTTTGACTCAATGCATTTACATACCAAACTATATTCAAAAATCAAAACTACACTAAACACTAAAACATATGCCTAAAAGATAAAACAAAAATATACACATGATGAATAAAAAAATGTATATAACAAACGTGTATATACGGGAACACTTTATAATCCTGAAATTCTGAAATACCGAATTTCAGAATCTCGAGATTATAAAGCCGAAAGCTCAAAAGGTCTAAACCCCAGAAGCGGAAATTTCAAAATCCCAAAGTACGGAGATTTTGAAGTAGCACTTCTGGTGATGTGCTGTGTGAAGGGATAGCTGGAAGTTCAGGTAAGTATTTATATTTAAGAGTTTTGGTTAGGGGCTTTAGTGTGTGTCAGTGTGTTTGGTTACTGTGATGTGTGTGTGCGAGGGGAATGTAGCTTGTATAGTGGTGTTTTTGTATGTTTGTCTGTGCAGTGCGACCGTGGAGTTAGTATATTTAAGTAGGGGGGTATATATGTATGTATGTATACAAGGTACATGCATTTAAAAAATTCCTATTAGATGAATCTTGTATATTTCACTAAGACTGTAGATTTAAAAACTGAACCAGGGCCTTATGTGAATTTGAATCTAATCCACCTCAATAAACCTATAATTTTGTTTCTCTGTTTCAAGACAGGGGACAAGGAAATATAACCACTGATACCAGGTGAATTTGTGGCATTCACTTTTTATTGCTAAAGCAGCTCTTTTCCCATGGACCCCTCTGAGGATTCTGGTCTACCTTTTGTAGTATAAAAAACTAAACAATGTCTGTAAAGGGCATTATTAGAATTGACTTCCAATATGTCATAACAGTGCCCATAAATATGTTTCCTAAGAGTGCTGTTAGTCTTTCCTACATAGAAAGCTGAGTATTCAGAGCAGCAAACTATCCTTCAGTGTACAATTACCCTTTTGCTGGTAAACTTAGAAATTCACTGTATTATCCAATCTTAAAAACTCGTCTTCACAAACAAATCTACAATGATTACACGCCCCACATTTTTCTAGTAAACTTCTTATGTAAATCAAAGGAACTTTAGTTAATGCTGCTGTTTACTAGATTTTTTTACATTTTCTTCCCATTTGTACATGAAGTGAGGCTCTTTACCCAGCACCTTATATGTTTTATTAGATGCTCTGAATATATTCCAGCTCTTTTTTACTATATCTGTTACCATTTCAGAAGGTGAATTATATTGAAGTACCAGTGCTCTCTGGAATATATTCTTGTCTCTGTTCACCTTACCAAGGGTGTGGGATTCAGATCATGGGATCATAGGAAGTTACTAGGCTACTGGCCCTGAGGCCCTTATAACCCTAGCCAAGAATTTAGCTCATGTTCCAACAAGTCAGCACACTATGCCACTGTCCAGCAGGGACACAGGTGGAATACCAGGGGTGTATTTTCTGTTCCCCATCCAGTTATCCAGGTTGCGCTTAAAAAGGGTTAATGGGGTACTCTGCTTTACGTGGAGAGGGAGTCTATTCTACAAAAGGGGGAGTCTCTGGGACACAAATCTGTCCCACCAAGTCCTATTGATGTCACAGACCAGGTTGAGTTCGCGCATGCAGGCCAGTCAAGTGCAGCTTGACTTGCAGATATCTCGTAGCAATCCAAAAGTACAACGTTAAAACCACAGATGATCCACTGTAAGCAAGTCCTGTTTAAAGCCAATCCTTTTTATTGTAAAAACTGTACACAACTCATATCTGGTTTGGCACTTTCACCCACTATATGTGGGCTTCCTCAGAACAGCAATTTCATGAATCAAAGCCATTTAAATAAACTTTTAGGCGCCAAAAAACCTTAGTTGTAATCTGCCCTTAAAGTGATACCACTCGTAAGCATTCGTTGTTACATATGTTGGTGCCTTATATTACAATACATTAATATTGCTAAATCATTAATAAAAATTGATAAAAATGATAAAAATGAACTACAATTAAATTACACACATGCTAATAATGATTTCTAAACATAGAGAAACTAAATTCTAAAAAAAATATATGTATGTATATATATATATATATATATATATATATATATATATATATATATATATATATATATACCATATTACCTATACATATATATTTGTTAAAATCACCATTAAATAATTGTAAATACATTATCATAAATCTACAATTCATATGACACATCATACAATAATACTTGTGCTGACTTGTGTCTGTGAGTATGTAAACTACTATATTTCCTCATTATAAAATGTCCATGACTGTTTTGTTCTACGTAATGCCCTCTTTTCATACTGTATACCATTAACTTCTCACTTATTGTCTAATAGCCAGTATAGGTTTGATTGATATATAATCATTCAAACCTGGTGGTGTTGAGGCATTGGTAAATAGTTGCCACCATACTTCCTTATATCTTAGGGTTGTCTTTCGATTACCCCTCTCGAATTATGGTTTATATTTTCTAAAATGGCAAATTTAATTTTATGTGTCTCACCATACCTGTCAATATGCCTATATAATGCATTATTAGAATCCTTTCTTTTTATACTATATAGGTGATCATAAATACGCTTTTTAAAGCATCTTTCCTATATAGTATCCAGGACATACACTGCACTTCGCCATATGTATCACAAAGCTAGAATTGCAGTTGCCATGTCTAAACCTTATGATGGTGCTATTTATATTTTCCAAAATAATGCTTTCATCTTCCATTACAGCATGACACTGATTGCAACTTCCACACTTACTAGTGTGTTTTTTGTTATTGTTAGTAATGTTAATATCTCTGCTAGTACCACCTTGTTCTAAATGTTTTTTCAAATTGCTTCCCATTTTGTACACAAAAGTTGGATTGTTACCTACTCTTTCAACTCATCATCCACCAATAATATAATCCAAATTATTGTTCATAATTCTCTTAATCTTATGCAGGAAAAAAGGTCAATAACATCAATTGTTGCGTATGTATACACTTCTTTCCAAGCTTCTGTAGGAAAGCTACCCAAAAAATTCCCAAGAATCCTTTACCATATGTGGGATATGTGCATAAACATGTTTTAGCCATGTAGATTAACCACAGCAGACAAATATAGTAGAAAAACCACAAACAGCAATCCAGCAACTCCGTAGAAGGAATTTATTTCAAACACCAGTTATAGAAAATCTCTAGCGCCTCGGCCAAAAGCCTTTAACAGAGTACACTCATTAAAAAACTCAAGGTCTATATATATCAGGACATAATTGAATAATAAAGTAATTGATTAATTACTTATATCACAAACTTTTAAACAATTCTTCTTAAAACAACAAATTCATATTTACATATTTACACAAAACTTTTCCAAAAGCATTCTTGATTTAAACCCACTGGGAACATAGTATTAAATTTCAAAATTAAAAATGCTTCTTTCTTCCTCAATAATTGTTTAACTTGTTCATCACTCATAAACTTATTACATATAACACTATCTAAAATTGTAGCCTGAAAGCCATCTAAACTGCCCTTATGTATTTCATTAAAATGTACAGCTACTGGACTAGTTAGTTTATGATTCCTTACATCCCTTATATATTCTTTTATTCTACAGGAGAATCGTCTTTTTGTTTCACCTATATAGAATTTGCTACATGTACATTTAATCGCATATATAACTCTCTGGCTGCTGCAAGTAAAACATTCATTTGTTTTACATGTTTTAGCCATGTGTCTACAGCTACCCCTAAAGGAAAAGTTTTTGAATGGCTACTAGAAATGATGGGTCGAAAAGGGGGATCATTTAAATCTTTGTGTATTTTCGGTATACCCACCAAAGTAGCTAATACCGGATAATGTACCTTAAGAAAATCATACACTTCAAGTGTGATCCTATTGTCGATCAAAACTCCTCTATATAAGAATCTATGCGTTGATATGCAATGTTAATCTCATTGGTGGATACAGTTTCATAATTACCCGACTGTAATAGTATGTCAAACATTTTATTTGTATATTTCAAAGCATCATAGATAACCACTCCTCCTCCCTTATCTGGCTTCATAACACGTATGCTGGAGTCTACCTTTAGTTCTCTTGATATTCTTTTCTCATCTACAGTAAGATTATTGTTTGTTTTCTCTGTTCTTACTTTATTTTGAAGTTTATATATTTCCTTAGTCACCTGTTTCTTACATACCTCTACATATGAATGCATCGGAGGTGTATATATATATATATATATATATATATATATATATATATATATATATATATATATATGTACTTTTTTTCTTTAATTTAGGAGACATGTTGTTTATTGAACTATCAACTATATTAGGCTTATCCTTATACATCATAGCCAAATTAAACTTCCTCAAAAATATCTTAATTTCACTAAGACTGTCCACAAGCCTGAAATGGAGTGTGGGTATAAATTTCATCCCTTTAGACAGTAAGTCAAAATGTGCCATGTTCAATGTTATATTAGAATAATTATAAATTCTGAAGTTGTTAAAACTATGTACTATCCCATCTACTCTAATATTTTCACTTTTTTTGTGAACAACACTCTTCCCATGTTCTACCAATGTCTTGTTTGATTCCTGTATTGACCAAACTGGGGATGTGTTGTATTCTGCTTCCACCCCCCTCCCTTTTGCCACTGTGGCTGCTGTTGCTGTTTCCAGCCCTTCTGAAAAATTTAATCTATCTTGAACATAATATTCCTGCCCCTCTCCACTGTGTGTTTTATTCTCATTAAATCCTTTTGTTTGAAAAACTCTCTTGGTTTTATGATAACTTTCATGGTCTGTATCGTTCCATGTATATACTGGATCACATTTATATTGAGCAACATCTCTGTTAATCTTCTTGCATTTTTTATCATACCCTTTCTGTGTCTTCTTTTCTGCTAAATAAAACTGTTTGTCATATAATTTCTCCCATGGTTTAAACAATAAATCACTGAAAATCTTATGATCTAATTCTTCTACTTCGTGCATCAACTGGGAATGTTTCTCATCATTATATTTAATTAACAACCTCATATAACTGAACCCAAACTGATTAAATAATTGATTGAATTCATTTCTGTTATTTCCTGTAATTACTAGACCCACCCATCGGTTGTTTAAAAAAACACAATCCCATAGGTACAATTTCTAAAGTGAGACACTTGTTTAAATATGCTTTGTCCAACTTAACACCATTAATGGCATTCAACTTTTTACCCAAAAGGTAAATATAATCCCTTAACGTATAATTAGTTAAAACCTTCTCATTGGCTTTAACACTTTTTCCCCGTTCATAATTTTCAAAATCACAATTAGTAGAAAAAAACTTTTGTAAATGCAGATCATTATCAGCATTACCATTATTAACTCTATCACTAAGTCCAGTCTGAGCATTGGATAAAACAGTACCTTTATCACTTTTAGTGGCTTTCCTCACCACATTTGAATAAGTTTTTCCTGGTTGAGTCCTTTTTGGTTTAGTACCAATGCGTTTCGTCTCTTCTTCATTGTCGTATTCATACAGTGAGAAGTCAAAAGTAAATCCTGTTGAATTTAATTTACTGCTGTCTCGTGGCTCACCCAAAGCCCATAAATTGGGCAAGTCAATTTCCGTACTTCCTTTATATCTGTTAAGTCCGGATCCCTGACCATTCAGAATGTTCTTAACCAACGAAACATCACTATGGGCAGATGCAGGTCATTGAACTTGTGGGTCTGCATGGACCGGTGAAGCCTCAGACCGGACTTCGCTCCGCTCCCCTTCAAATGACTTGTCATTCCTTTTAACAGAATCAGCTGTTGACAAAATCCCATTCACTGAAGTAGCTCAAACGCCCGCAAAAGTCTTGCCTGCTGCTTGCGAAGCAGCCAAAGAAAAAAGTTTAATTAATCTGCTTACTTCTCCTCTGAGTGCGGTAACTTCCGACCGAAGGTTACCCAATTCATCACTCTCTAAAGGAGTTTACACAGGATTGTAAACACTGGTTTCCTCCATGGTATACGACAACTGAATGTAATAAATGTTGAACACAACCTAATCTCGTAGCAATCCAAAAGTACACCATTAAAACCACAGATGATCCACCGTACTGACTTGCAGATATGCAGCATCCCATCACGGCGGGTCTGAAATTGCTTTGTATGCCAGACAGAGGTCACCTCTGAGGAACCTGTAGGAGACTGATTACAGGGACAGGGCTTTTAGCCTATCTGTGTAGGGTAGATGTTTGAGGCTCTGGATTCTCCAGGTGAGGAACCTCTGTGGTCTCTCAAGCTCCTGCATGTGCTTTGTGACGTACATGCGGAAAGGGGCATTGTACTCAATAAAGGGTCTTATAAGGGAAGAATACAGGGATGTTATGACCACCTTGTCCCTAGAGGAGATACCCTTACTAATGAGGTGGGCCATGTAGAAAGTTTTCCATACACTGGAGGCAATATGGTTGCCAAAAGTCAGTTTGCTACCAACCTAGGTGCCCAAGTCCCTCACGACTGATTGCACGCTTAGTATCTTATTATCAATGTGATCATTTGTGGAGACATCACTCTCCCCAAAAGGGATGATAATGATGCATTTTTTGGCATTCAGTCTGAGGCCATATTTTTGGCAACAGTTATTTGTTTGGGTGCGACCCTCTTGGAGGATATCCACATCACTAGGGGAATTGATGACAGCATCCAGCGTGCAGTTATCTGCAAACTTGATCAGCCATAGCCCACTAGATTTCCCTGCACCACCAAGTATATCCCAAACAGCAGAGGCCCCAAGACTGATCCATGGGATACACCTCTGATTACAGGTCTTCTACTTGAGATGGCTTCCCCTATTTTGACTAGGTGGGCTCCATCAGTGAGCCAGTTTGCTACCCATCTGGTAACATATGGATTGATGCCTAGTTGAGAGAGTTTACCTATTATACCTGAGTGGGGAATAGTATTGAAGGCTTTGGCCAGGTCAAGGTAGGTGGTGTGCACCATCTTCCTCTTGTCTATGGCCTTGGTGACTGTCTCAAAGAAGTCAACCAAATTTAACAGGCATGACCTCCCCTTGACAAAACCAAACTGTGTGGGATCAAGTGTCTGGAGGTTGCCAATGTCCTTGTTAATGAGGTCCATGATAATCCACTCCATGACCTTGCAGATCAGGCTAGTTAGGCTGATGGGTCTATAACTTCCTGAATTGGTGGATGCTCCACCTTTGTGCAAAGGGATGACAGTAGCTGTCCTCCACTCGGCTGGGATGAAGCCAGTACTCAGGCTTTGGTTGAATAGGGTGCCTAATGGTACTGCAAGTTCCTGCCTGAGTTCACATAGGATGCAGCCTGGGATGTTATCGGGTCCCATGGAGGCTGCATTTTTTGCCTTTGAGAGGGCAGTGATGACTTGCTACCTAGAGGTAAGGGGAGGGGGGCAGGTATTGGGGATGTCCTGTTTTACTGATGGGGGGACAAAGGGGTGAAGCTTTCACTGAACCTGTCTGCCAGCAGGTTGGCTATATCTACAGTAGTATGTGGTGTCCTTGACCACCAGTTCTGAGCAGATCTGGGTGCTTCCCTTTAGATTGTGGACATATGTGAAAGTCTTATGACTGTCTTTAGTGGATGTGGCCAGTTTGGACTCAAAGTTTGCTTTGGAGGATTTCACTAGTGCTCTTGCTTCCACTTGGGCACCTGCTCCTTCTTGGTCTTGGACAGCAATTTTTTTTTCCTTTTATTATAGAGTTTACTTATTGTAGATGTCCACCAGACAGGTTTACTCTTCCTTGAGGAGGATGATTTCATCCTGTCTGGTATTCCTGATTCTATGCAGCTATATAAATGCTCATATAGTACTTTGGTGTGCCATATGTGCCAGTTCCTATGGATGGGGCTTTGAAGCTGTTTATACCTTCCCTCAGGAGGTTGTAATCAGCTTTGGAGGAGTTTTTTTGTTTGACCCTAGCTTGGGTGGTGGGGGGGAGTGACTTTGAAAGTGACTGCTTTGTGGTTGGATCATACCAGGGATGATGACACTGCAGGGATGATCCAGTGGTTACTCATGTTAGCTAATATCAAGTCCAAGATATTGCCACCTCTTGTGGGGGTGTCATCCAACTGGTCCAAGGCATTTGCATTGACAAAATTAAGGAATTTCTGGGCATTTGTGTTTTGGCATGAATATTTCTTCTAATCTATGGCTGGATAGTTAAAGTTGCCCAGGATCAGTGTAAAGGGTTGAATATTGATAGATTCAAAGAGGTCCAGATAGGTGGAGTGGACATCTTGAGTCAGAGTTAGAGGCCTGTAGTTAGCTATGATTTGAATAGGGGTCTTGTCAATTGTTAACTGCACCTGTATTGTTTCCTGTGCATCATAGTGTTTCACCAGCCTAGAGGTGTGTATGTCTTTTATATATATTGCAAATCCACCTCCTTTTGTTTGCTGCCCACGGTTTGGAATCTGAATGAATGCTAGGATGAGTAACCTGGTATGGCTGGTGTGCTCTCTGCAGCTTTGAACCAGGTTTCTGTGACTGCACAAATGTCAGCTTCTTCCAGGATTAAGAATGCTTGCAATGAGTGCAGTTTCATGTTTAGACTCCCAGCATTTAGCAGCATGACCTTTAATTCATTTTTTGATATTTTCATGTTGGTAGTTTTGACCTCATGGCATTGCCTAAAAAAGGCACTATGGGTGAGGCAGGAGACTGAAGCCCAAGGGAGACAGATGAGGGCCATCTCTGGCAAAGCATTGTGGTTTGTCAATCATGTCATCCCAGGCTGTCAGGTACTGGATCCCCTTGGAATGACACCAGAAACAAAGCCAATTGTTAAAGTCAATCATTTTTCTGTTTGTACTGAGGCATAATTCTGGGTGATGGTAGAATGCTGCTTAAGGCTGGGATACCTGCCTGGGACACATACTCAGCGAGCTCGATTATGTCTCTCTTCGGGTTCACTTCAGAATGTCAAATTTCTGAAATCTCAAACCTCATATGGTCGAGACAATATGATCGAAGTTACAGAAGCTTGAAATTCTGAACGGAGATCTGCATACAGTGTGGAACGGTGGAGTTCCCTTTTCCTCGCTGTAGTGCGATCTCAGAGTTGGTATATTTAAATAGCAGTGGTGTGGGGGGTGCAGGGGAGCTTGCCCCCTGCAGAAATGTTTTATTTGTTGGGTTTTTTTTGGATTTGTTTCAGAATTTTGAGCTTCTGAAATCTCGATCATATCACTTGTTTCTGTCCTGTAACTCATCTAGTGGAGATACAGATTCTTAGTTTTAGCACTTAAATTTGCTTATTCATGTTCAGAACTTGTAAGCACTAAATAAGCTACTAATTACTATAGCACTCAATTTTCCTCATTACCTAGAGGAAAACAGTTTTTGTAGTTACTTTTCTCACTGGCTTAGAGAAAAACAGCTCTTGTACTCACTTTCCTCACTTATCTAGAGGAAAAAAGTTTTTTATTTAGGCATGTCCAAGCGTCAGCTCCCAGTGTTCTCTCTCCTGTCTATCTGATGAATCTGGGCATCTTGAGGCAATGCAGAAATTACCTCATGTACACAGACAACCCTCTCCTCCTACCACCCAACACTACAACCTGTGAGAGATGCACTTATCTAGCCAAACTGGAGGTAAAGCTCTCTCCAACCAAGACTGAATTTGACAGTCATGAGAAGGTAAACATTTGCACAACACCACACTCATCACATAGTCTCAAAAAACCTACACCATCAAAATCCACACATAGTATCACAAAAACATTCGCAGAGGCTCTCAATAATAATCTTTCTAAGCGACAGAGACCTCACAACCAAAATGACACACAGCCCACAGACTTAGTGTGCCACTCAACCACAGCCAATAAGGCAAAACAATGTACCCAACACACTAGTCATAGGTGAATCTATAGTCAGGCACACTGATGTCCCAGGAGAAGGTTACTGTCAGCTGCCTGTCAGGTGCCAGGATCCGCCACATAACCCACGCACTTAGGTCACTCCACAACAAGTACAAATATGACTCTGTCATTGTCCATGTTGGTGTGAATGACCTGAGACATACCTCCCTGGACTACATGAAAAAAGACATGGAAGAGCTCTCCGATCTTGTAGCCCAGGCAGGTATGACCCTAGCCCTGAGTAGCATTCTGCCATCGCCCAGAATGATACTGCAGTACAAGGAAAAAAATGATTGACTTCAACAATTGGCTAAGCTTCTAGTGTCATTCTAAGGAGATCCAGTATCTGTCTGCTTGGGATGACATGGTTGACAGACCACGATGCTTTGCCACAGATGGCCTGCACCTGTCACCCCTGGGATTCTGGATACTGGCTAAGGCTCTTGCTGCCCCTATAGTGCCTTTTCTAGGCAGGGTTCAAATAACAAATTCACCACCATAACAGGAACAGGCAAGCAAAAAATGAGGGTAATGCTACTCAAAGCTAGAAGTCTAAATCTCAAAATGCACTCACTCAAGGCACTCCTTAAAATGGAGAACATCAATATCTGTGCAGTGACTGTGACCTGGTTCAAGGCTCCAGAGAGCACCCCAGCACTACCAGGCTATAACTCATACCACACTTTTCGGCCATGTAACCTGGACCGAAACACCAAAGGTGGAGGTATGTCCATATTCATTAAGGATATCCACTCCTCCAGGCTAGTTGCTCAGCATAATGCATCCAAGCTTATCCAAGTGCAACTAACTCTGGGCAAAACTGCAATCCAAATTGTAGCTTGCTACAGATCCCCCACCATGCCCCAGGATTCCCAGTCCTCTTTTCTTGATGTACTGGAAAATATTAGGGTTCAACCAAACACCCTAACAATGGGTGACTTCTACTACCCCACCATTAACTGGGAAAACTACATGTGTACCAACTTCTTAGCGCAACGCTTTCTGGAATTCATAAACTCCAATGCCCTAGATCAACTTATCCACACCCCCACCAGGGACAACAATATCCTAGACCTAGTCATTACCAACTTGAGTGACCAGTGTTCCACACCTGAAGTCAACTCCTCGTTGGTCCGATCCGACCATAAGCTAATCACCCTTGATATCCACATCCCATCCCCACCCCCCCATTAAGGAAACCACAGTAAAAAATTTCTCCAAAGCCAACTTCATGCATCTTAAGACAGAAGTGGTGAACTTCATGACACCCATGCAGATGGACAATACAGTTACAACTGCTGAATCCTACACAAATGCACTCTATAAGCACTTACATGAGTGCATGGATCGTGCTATCCCAAACAGAACCAAGACGCTATCCTCCAAAAAAAGGAAGCCAATCTGGTGGTCCCCTGCCATAAATAAACTATACAACAGAAGGAAGAAACTGTTGCAAAAGAGAGTAAAATCCCATGAGTGGAGGAGCTCCCTGGTCAGCCTCAGTAAGAAGTTGAGATCCCTTATAAGATCCTCCAAAGCTAGCTACGAAAACAAAATTGCCACTAATTCCAAGGACAACCACAAAGCATTCTATAGCTATGTCAAGAATCTCAATGGCAACACCCAGATCTGCTCTTTGTTACAGCACAAAGGCACGAAAATTACAGAACCAACTGATATTGCCAACATCCTGGCAGATAGGTTCAGTGCTAACTTTACCCCCCTCTCACCCCCTAAAGGGTCCATATCTATACAGGAAGAATGCAGAGTCCCTGTAATCACAACTACACAGGTAAAAGCTGCATTCTCTAAAGCCAAAAACACAGCACCCATGGGACCGGACAACATCCCAAGCTGCATTTTACATGAACTTCAGAACGAAATGGCTCCCCACTTAAGCACCATGTTCAATAATAGCCTCGCATCAGGCTTTGTGCCCACTGAATGGCACACAGCAACTGTTATCCCTCTCCACAAAGGGGGAGCCACCACTGATCCCAGAAACTATCGACCTTGGCAACCTCCAAACTCTGGATCCTACCCAGTTCGGGTTTGTGAAAGGCAGATCATGCCTCCTGAACCTGATTGACTTCTTTGAGGCAGTCACCAAAGCTGTAGATGAGGGTAAGGTGGTTCACACAGCCTATCTTGACCTCTCCAAGGCTTTCGACACTATCCCCCATTCTGGAATTATAGCTAAACTCACTAAACTAGGTATACATCCCTACATCACAAGATGGGTTGCCAACTGGCTCACTGACAGAATCCACACTGTAAAAGTTACAGACTCCAAATCTGACCTCAAAGCAATGACAAGTGGAGTACTACAGGGTTCCGTCCTGGGACCTCTCCTGTTTGATATCTACTTCTCTGAAGTACAGGCTAACACAGAAGGCCTCTGGCTAATGAAGTTCACAGATGACTGCAAACTAGGAGCCATAGTCAAGTCCCCAAATGATGTGGACATCCTACAAAAGGGCCTCACTGAGACAGATGCCTGGTGTCAGAGCCATGGCCTCAAGCTCAATGCCAAAAAGTGCAGTGTCATCCCCTTTGGTAATAACTCTGTACTCATGAACTACCACATAGGCAGCAATCTACTTAAAACTGAATGCGTGATAAGAGACCTTGGGACCCAGGTGGGACAGTAGTCTCTCCTTTGATAGTCACAGTAGTCAGGAAGTCCTTCTGCATGGCACACCTCATCATAAAAGGGTTCTCATCCAGGAAAAAAGAGGTCATTGTTCCCCTCTACTCGACACTCATTAGACCCATTATAGAGTACAACTCCCCTTTTGGAATGTACCTCACAAGACATCTGCAGCAGCTGGAATGGCCACAGAAGTACCTCACAAAGAGGTTTACTGGCCTCAAACAAATGCCCTTCACTGACCACCTCAAAAAACTCCAGCTTTACTCTGTAGCATATCGCCAACTCTGAGGTGATCTCTGCCTAACATATAAAGCTATGTCAAACCCAGAGCTATTGGACATGCTGCACCTAAATAAATCCCAATCCCTCCAAGCTACATGCTCTAGGGACCTAAACCTTGTCACCACAATAAACAGGACGTGCTGGAGGGATAGATTCCTGTCCCAGAAACTTCCCATACTCTGGAACAGGCTACCCATCTATGTCAAGCAAAGTTCTTCATTAGCACTCTTCAAGAAAAATCTTGATGAGTGGATGGGAAATAGGAAATACACCCCGGGGATCACTTCTGTGTCTCTGCTCAACAGTGGCACAGGAAAATATCTTTCTTGGGTGGCGTAAGCCAGGGAACCTTGTTAGCTAGGCATACATAGGCCTTTGGGCCGATAGCCTAGTACCTGCCTATAAACCTATGGTCTCGACCATCTGAAGTTTGAGATTTTAGAAGTTCGAGATTCTGAAGTGAATCCCTCTCTTCATATAGTCCAGAGAGGTACGTTTCAAGTCATTCACTCCAACATGCACTATGACAGAGTCATAACTGTACCTGTTGAGAGACTTGAGTGCATTGGTGATATGGTGGATTCTGGCACCAGACAAACAACTAACCATGACTTTCTCTTTATCCAGTGTGGTCAGGGGCTCATGTGTGTGTCTCACAATGGAGTCTCCTATGACTAATATGTTGGGTTTATGTTTAGGCCTTAGTGGCTGTGAGACACAGGTGTGTGGACTGTGTGTGGTGTGGTGGGCAGTGGAGTTTGCATGCATTTATGTCTCGGAGGTCTCTTTTGTTTGGATATGGTTTTGTTGAGGACCTCTGCATATGTTGGGTGTGTTGTGTAGGTTTGGATGGTGTTTGAGGTGTGATGTTCATGTTGCCAACCTTCTCAGTGCCAGATATACTGGTTTGTAGGGGAGACAGCAACGACACTAGGCACTTGATGTAATTGCATCTCTCTCAAATTGTGTTCCTAGGTGGTAGTACTAGAGGGTTGTCTATGCACATGAGGCAGTTGCCCATGTCAACCAGACTGGCAGAAGAAAATGTAGGAAATTGCCCATCCATATTTGTCAGAAACTGAAAGAGCTAAGAGGGTAAAGTGAGGAAGGTTTAAGAGCAGTACTACTAGATGATAGCACACGTGCTACTAAGTGAAAATTTATAGCTGGAATGCCTCAAAAAGGGTTAAAAACCATGCAGCTGAAGCTCTGGATGCAGCAGACCTGTATCTAGACTATGCTACTCAATTTTAAGGTTAAGAACACAGTAAAAAAAAAACCACAATGAAGCACAGATGAATGACTTATAGTCAAAAGAACAGAACTCGCAGTATGAAAAAATAAATTAAGCAGTAATGAATTGCAGTAGATAGCAATTAAACATAGTTAATCAGTAGATTGCTTTAATACAGATGGGTTAGTATTTGATGCAGGTGTTCCAAAACAAATTCCTAGCACATGGAATTGGCAATTAAGAGCCATCATGGAAATGATAGCTAAGGTATATGCCTTCTTGCTAAACCTGCCTAAAAGTCTGCTTTCCCTTTCATAAGGCAGGTGATGTCTAGTGCATCCTTTTGCATACTTTTAGTGGTTTCAGTAGAAACTATTGAGGGATCTGCTATAAGGTTTTTGTAAAGGTGCTTGCGTAAGTCAAACACTCTGTAAAAGTAGTCAGATTTTCTGGGAGCAGATGGTGGGGAATCTTTGTATAAATAGATCTTCAAAATCATCATCAAACATCAGATGTGCTAGTGGTCTAGTCAAAGGTAAACTCAACCTAGCCATGCATCTTAAATCTCTGGCAAACATTTACAGGATGCCTGTGTCCATTAGAGTTATAGGTGCCAAGCCAGGGATGAATTTCCTGTTCCCCATCCAGTTGTCCAAGTTACACTTGAATTGGGTTAGAGAGGAACTCTGCTTCATATGGATGGGGAGCTTGTTCCAGAGACAGGGTAGTCTCTGGGATAAATACTCCCTCTCCAGCAGGTCCTATTTATATAACAGTCTAGATTTGTCTTTAGGACAGGTGATTCTGGTGCTGTTTGTTTTGCTGATATTCAGGAGGTCCATCAGAATGTGGTCTGATGTCTGACAATGATCTGTAAGCCAGGCACTGATAACAAAAAGATGCCATCCCATTATATATTCTTGAGGGACTCAGCTGGTGACTATCCTCTTTGTTTAGGTGGACTCCCCAGTTCTAACTTCCTCAGTCCTATACCTGAGCAATCTAGTCATCCACCAATAGATCAGTTTATATCCGACCTCTTCAGTTTGTCAAAAATGCCTTGAATCGGGTATATTTTCAAATGTCTTGGCTAGGTCAAAGTAGGTAGTTTGAACCATTCTGCCCTTGTCCATTGCTTTGGTGATCTTCTCAAAGAAGCTCACCAGTTTGAGTGGGCATGACCTGCCCTTGACAAAACCATACTGGGTGGGTCCACTGTCTGGAGGTTTTCTGTGTCATTACTGATCATTTTCATAATAATTTATCCTATGATTTTGCATAGAAGATTAGTGAGACTTATGGGATTGTAGTTTCCAGGGTCAACTGATGGCCTGCCTATGTGCACAGGGATGACAGCTGTCATTCTCCATTTGCGAGGCATGAAGCCTGTTTGAAGTCAATGGTTAAACAGTGATTCCAGAAGGCCTGATAGGTTGTGTTACATACTATTTAAGATGCGGTCCAAGATATTGTTGGGGCTCACTGATGCAATGTTCTTGTCCTTAGAACATTAAGGACCTGCTCCCTCATAATAATTAGAGAGTTTTATTTGATGGTATTTCTTGAGGGGGCACAGGGGGTGTAAAGTTAAGTGATTTATGTGTCTGCCAATAGGTTTGCAATATCTTCTGGCTCAGTGTAGGTGGCTCCAGTAACAATGAGCTGTACACAAAACTGTGCATTACCCTTGAAGTTGCAGACATAGCTAAAAATGCCTTGTGGTTGTCCTTGGCCTGGGAAGCCAGATTTAACTCAAAATTTGCTTTGATAGACTTTATTTGTCAAATTGTTTAATGAGAGTGTTTTTATGCTCCACAGGAAGGTTTATGTCCTCCTTGAGCTCGCCTTAGGAAACCTGCATTATTCTTTGACAGCTTTGCCACCCTAATCAAACTCCCCACCTGACACTGTCCCCAAAGCGGGTCTCACCCAGGTGCTTGGAGCCAGAAGAGTGAGCCCCCGGTGTGCTCACCCTCCCACCTTACCAAGTAAGCGAAAAAACAATAAGAGCAGTGGTGTTTCATAGGTGGCCAAGGCCTCCCACTTATTCTACAGTTTTCATGTCTCTTCACAGTACCAGATTAGAGTCAAGGTCAACAGGATCTTCTTTTCCCCACTGATTCTGCCAATCCTGTTCCCTTGGCTGTGCTTTCTCTAGATAGTAGGTGGGAACAGTGGAAATCTCATTCATCCATTCATGAAAGTCACTAATTAGATGACAAGGCATTTGGCTACCTTAAGAGAGTCATAGTTACACCTGCCATTTACCTGCACTTCATTGAATTTCTTCACTTTGACATTCAGACCACTGGGCAGAAATCACATAGCGTCAACACCCATATCAGGCCTTCGCGATGCTTTGTTTTAATTAAACAGTTGGATTCCCTCTGTCTGCACCATTTCTAAGTCAGCTGCTAGCTGATGCAGGATGCCAGTTAGGACCGGCACCCGCCACAGCCAGGATGATCCACAGGAAGGGCTTGGTGCACATCCAGAGTCACTGCTACCATCCCCTAGCTGCCCTGGAGGGGCATGGTGAGGGAGCAACTCCTCGTCCAGCTGTGGCACACTCCCAGCCCTGCTTCACGCAAGAGCCTGACTGACCAGCCCTTAGTGCCAATCCTTATCCCAAAGTTACAGATCTGGCTTGCTGACTTCCCTTACCTATATTGTTCTAACATGTCAGAGGCTGTTCACCTGATGGGTACTACACCTCCTAATTTTTGCAATGCTTTTCTTCCATCTGTTGTGCAGCCTATTCATGTGATTTCCCCATGCTGGCTTATTTTTTTTTAACAAGTTCTGTACTTATTCCTGGTGGGTACAGCTGCCTCTCTATACAGCTATTAACATGCTTGTTTAGGGTTGATGTGAACACAGTTTTGTGTCAGCAGCAGTGTTTTCAGGGTTTGGGGGGAATTTCAATTTTGCCAGATTCTCACTTAATAGTAGGAAGCTAGCCTTAGAATAGCTCCTGAACATTCCAGGAATAGCCAGGGTTCTGGGTTTTATTTTTTACTTCACAGACCATTTTGTGATCTGACCTTAATAAACAGGACATTACACTAGAGGGGTATGCAGCACTCTCCAATATTAGTGAAGACTAGATTCATTATGTTTATACCCGTAGTAGGCAGATTTACAATTTGGTTCATGGAATTTGTGCTTATAAAATCCAGGAACCTCTTTGGCTGCACATTCAGTGTCATATATGATTCTAAGTTAATAATGGGGCTATTAAAGTTGGCCATAAATATGGTATTGAGATGGATAGGGAGTGTCTCCAGTAATCTTAAATACATGCTCATACAGGATTTTCCCTGTGGTGATTTAACGTGGATAGGCTCAAGTGCATCACCCTATTTGACCAGCCTTGAGATAGATTTATTTTTGCTGTAAATCAAGACACCTTCACCTTTAGTTGCTGCATGTGTAGTAGCTGGTCTAAATGTGTGGAAGGCATTATAGCCCTGCACTGCCAGGGTGCTTTCCATGACTTTAAATCATGTCTCAGTGACTGCACAGACATGGGTATTCCCTAGGGTGAAGAAGTTTGTAGGGAATGGAGTTTTTTGTTTAGACTCCTAGCACTGAGCAGTAACGCCTGAAGATTTTCTTGGTTTTGATTTGCTATATCAGAAGGATTATCAGGATGACATTGTCTAAAATGAGGTAGGTCAATGTTCTAGCTAATATTTGAAAGCCTAAAGGGGAGAGGTGCAGATTCTCTCCTTCCATGCTGGCAAATATTGGACACCCTTAGGATGACACACAAAACTAAGCCAATTATTAAAGACAGTCATCTCTTTGTATTATGGCATCATCCAGCTTGGTACAAATATTTTGAGAACTCTGTGATGTCTTATCTTCATACAGTCTAGGGAGGTATGTCTTGTAGACTATGATGGAGATATACTGGTTCTTGTAGTCCAGTGACCTGACTGCATGTGTAATAAACAAACCACTTAGTTCACAAAAAAAGTTACTGCAAACACAAACCAAGTAAGAAAACAAAAACAGAGTGCCCCAAGCTTTTCTATGTTCTCTTCACCAATTTATTCCAATAACAAATAAAAACATACCATAAAACAAAGCTCCATTGATCAGTAATGTTTTTAAGTCCAAGAGAGTTCTTGTAAACACAAAACCACCAGTAATTCAGAATAGTCAGTATTAACATTTTTTTAAAAAACAACCAGAGCAATTCTTTTAAAAGCAGGTGTTAGTAAGCTGTAGTACTGTTTAAGTTCAAAGTCCAGAGCAATTCTTGTAAAAATAAAGCATCAGTAACCAAAAAAGTTTAAATCCAGTAAAAACAAAGCACCAGTAACCAAAAAAAAAAAAACTTGTTTTGGTTACTGACACTGTTTTTACAAAAATTGCTCTGGATCAGTAATACTGACTATGCTGGATTACCGGTAAGCTTGGGGCACTCTGTTTTTGTTTTCTTACTTGATTTGTGTTTGCATGTGTAACATGGTGGATCCTTGGCCCTGAGAAGCAAATGATCATGAATTTCACCTTAGCCTGACAGGAACATCATTGTGTCTCACATTGGAGTCTCCAATAAACAGAATGTTTGGTTGTGAGGTGCATTACCTTTATGCTTTAGGAGTAGAGGCTCCATGAGATGTGTGTGCTGTTTTGAAAGAGTGCATACAGGGCTGCTGTGGGTATTTGTTATGATGCTTCAACTAGTAATGTCTTTGGAGTTTAGTAAGGTTACATTTAAGTGAAGTAAAATGGTTTATTTATTTATTTAACATTTGTTGACTAGGACAGAGCCTATTTTCATCAGAGGCCCAGGGAGAAAAGACACCCTAAAACTGCTTTCAAACAAGTCAGACCAAAAAGTACACAATGAGGAACCTTGTTTGCAGACAGAAACGCCTCCGAGTCAAAAAGCTTCTTAACGCTTTTATTTTGAACAAACCAAAAGAGCGTTTTCGCCACAGACCACTGCAGCTTCTTCAGAGAAACAAGTTAGACAAAAAACACTCACTTTAAAAATACTACATCAGGAAATGACATATTCCTGTTTCCTGTTACCGAACAGTTGTATTTAAAAACACATACAAAGTGCTAAAAAGTTAAAGGCATCCCACATTTAAAATCATTTTTAAAAGTAGCACACAACAATAAGAAATGGATTCAATTATATGAAAAAAGATCTCGGCGACTTAACAATAATATAGATGACAAAAAACAGATGTCATTACTATTTACAATAAACTACTATACAAAATATGTAAGTAGATCTATCGAAAAATATACTCTGATACTCTCTTAAAACATTAAAAACAAATTTACCTTATATGAGGTGTGTATAAGGGATAGATACTGCTCATATTTGCTCTGGCTTAGTTTATTAAACATTCTGTTTGTGCTGTAACCATGCAGGACTAAGGAAAAAAGAAGAAAGAAGAAGGGGGGGGGGGAGGGGAAAGAAAAGGAAAGGGGAAAAAATATCCTTTGCCCTGCGGAAAACACGTGCGACCTAAAAGATTCAGCACGTGAGAATCCATTGTGTCTTCCTACTAAGACCACTAAGACTAGGTTATATCCCTGACTGTTAGGTTAAGCAAGCCCTGAATAGTAGACGGTCAAGTCAACTAGCTAGACCCAATGTGTTAGTGCAAGGTGCTGAAAACACACAAGACTGCCAAGTCATCCAATATGTGTTGCCTGATATCCGGGTCAGACCTAAAGTCAGAGAAAACTATATAATAACAGTAGGTTTTACCTAAAATAACTTTTTAATTTAAGAACTGGGGCAATGTTGCAGTTAGTGTTAAGGCCAGGGAAACAGAAAGCGTCCAAGCGCAACTGCCAATCCAGCTCACAATTTTCTAGTATTAAAGATACAGGGCCCCCTCTGATTTTTAAGGGTACATGGTCTATAGCCATAAAACTAAAACTATGTCCTGGGAACAATGCAATATGTTTGGCCAGTGCGTTGTCATCTTTACATGTCCTAATTGCATACAAGTGCTCATACATCCTATCTCGCAGTCTCCTGTCGGTTTTTCCGATGTAGAACCCATGACCTATGAGCAGCAGTTGCACATAGCAATGTATATAACTGATTTGCTCTCACAATTAAGTGCATGCTTGATGACAAACTTCCTGTCCCTAACAAGGAATGTCTCCCCTGTTCGGACATTGTTACAGAAGTTACAGAATCCACATCTGGACATTCCTTTCCTTTTATAAAAACTATGCTGTTGGATGTCCCTTTGTAATAGTTCCTTCAAATTTTTAGATCGTTTAAAAATAAATCTAGGTTCGTCTCCCAATTTTCCTGCTAGTGATGGGTTTGAGGATATCAACCTCCAATTCTTACGGATGATGTCCAGAATTGCTTCTGAATTAGTACTAAAAATAGTGATGAAGCTCAAAGATAAATCTGTATTTGATTCTCTGCGGTCAACATTGCTACCTATTAGACCACTTATAGGCACCTCGTCTGTGAAACTACTAACTACACTTGAGGAGACCTTTTGTTTAGTCAATAAAGGGGTGTAGAAGCCTCTAGTTCTTTTAAGAGTAACTTCCTCAATAAGTTCACAAACCATTTTCTCAGGATAGCCACGGTTAGTGAACATTTCCTTCAGAAATGAACATTCCTTAACAAAATCCACAAGGGTGCTGCACATTCTTCCTGCCCTCACCAGCTGTCCCTTCACTATAGATCTTTTCTGTTTGTGAGGGTGAAAGCTGGTGAAGTGCAGGAAAGAATTGCAGTATGTGGCTTTCCTAAAGACGGTGGACCTGAAGCACTGATGACAAATATCCTTCGTAAGTTTGACATCTAAATAATCCAAGCCGAACCAAACCGAAGAACCTCTTGCAGTGAGGCAACAACATTAACTGCTGCACCACTGCGCCACCCAAAAATGGCTAAAGATCTTTTTGGAAATGATAGTTAAAATGACTGCAACTTTCAAACATCCTTCTAAATGGAGAGACTGCTGGAAAGAAAAAGTTTCCCCCTTTCCTTCCTAACCAAACTTCCCTGCAGAAATGGGGAGGGTCCTATTTTGGCTTTAATGATTTCAGAGTATAATATTAGCAAACATTAAACCTATATAAACATTATGTAGAAGCCAGGAGTAGGACCTTCTTTAATTCGGACTTTAATTTGAGTACAGATGCATTCTTGCTGAAAACTTCTGGTACTGCACTCCATAATAAAATACTAGACAGAAATAAATAAAATAATCAGCATACTCCAATTGGGTTGTATAAGACCCCTTTACAGTTGAGTCCCAAGGAGTAAAGCTAAAGAACACTGTACATACATTACATGAAAATAGTAGAAATACCATAATAGTGTACAAGTTAAGAGAATTAAAAAAAAAAAAAAAAAGTGTGTGTATGTATATCTATCTATATATCTTTTTCTTTTGGCTGCTCCCATTAGGGGTTGCCACAGTGGATCATCTATTTCTATTTCTCCTCTGCATATTGCTCTGTCACACCAGTCACCTGAATATCCTCTCTTACTGCATCCATAAACCTTATTTTAGCCCTTCCTCTTTTCCACTTACTTGGAAGCTCCTTCCTTAGCATCCTTCTACCCATTTACCCAACATCCCTCCTCAGCACATGTCCAACCTAACGCAATCTCGCCTCTCTGGCTTTGTCTCTAAACTGTCCAACCTAAGCTGACCCTCTAATATACTCATTTCCAATTCTGTCTATCCTTGACACCCAATGTAAACCTTAACATTTTTAACTCTGCCACCTCCAGCTGTGACTCCTGACTTTTCATCAGTGCAGTCTCCAAACCATATAACATAGCTGGTCTCACTACCATCTTGTAGACCTTCCCTTTCACTCTTACTTGTACCCATCTGTCACAAGTCACTCCTGACACTCTTCTCCACCCACTCCATCCTGCCTGCATTCTCTTCTTCACCTCTCTTCCACACTCACTATCACTCTGAACTGTTGATCCCAAGTATTTAAACTCATCCACCTTCACCAACTCTAATCCCTGCCTCCTCACCACTCCTCTGTCCTCCATCTCATTCACAAACACATATTCTATCTTAGTCCTGCTGATTTCTCTTTTCTCTAGAACATTATCTCCACCTCTCCAGAGTCTCCTCGACATGTTCCATACTCTTTACTACAGATCACAGTGTCATCCATAAGCATCATAATCCATAGGGACTCCCGTCTGAGCTCATATGTTAACACGTCCATCACCATTGCACATAAGAAAGGGCTCAGAGATGATCCTTGATGTAATCTCACCTCCACCTTGAATGCATCCGGCACTATCATAGACCTTACCACTACTAAACTGCCCTTGTACATATCCTGTACCACTCTTACACACTTCTCTGCCACTCCTGACTTCCTCATACAATACCACAATTCCTCTCCTGGCACCCTGTCAAATGTTTTCTCTTAAGTCCACAAAGACACAATGCAACACCTTCTGATCATCTATATACTTCTCCAACACCCTCAGAGCAAACATTGCATCTGTAGTGCTCTTTCCCAGCATAAAACCATAATGCTGTGTAATCATTACCTCCCTTCTTAACCTAGCTTCCACTACTCTTTCCCATAACTTCATGCTGTGGCTGAACAGTTTTATCCCTCTGTAGTTACTACAGCTCTGCACATCACCCATTCAGTACCGATACATTTCTCCACTCCTGAGGCATCATTTCACTTTCCAAGACTTCTGTAAATAATCCTTTATCACCCTAAACTGCTGCACATCTTTCCCAACTTGGCCCCTCTGTCTAGCCAATAAGTACAGGTCCTTTTCTCCCTCCTTAGTGTCCAACATTTCATACAACTCATCATACGCCTTATCCTTAGCCTTCGCCACCCCTCTCTTCACCATACACCTCATCTCCTTGTACTTCTGTCTACTTTCTTCATCTCTTCAACAATCCCACTTCATCAACCTCTTCCTTTGTATACCCTCCTGTACTTCTTCATTCCATCACCAAGTCTCCTTATCCTCCTTCCCTCTGTCCAGATGTCACACCAAGCACCTTTCTAGCTCTCTCCCTCACCACCTCTGCTGTGGCTGCCCAGCTATCTGATAACTCTTCACTGCCATCCAGTTCTTGTCTTAATTCTTCCCTGAAGTCCATCTTACAGTCTTTTTCAACTTCCACCGTTTGATCCTTGGCACTGCCCTCACTCTCCTCTTTTTCTTGATCACCAGTGTCACCTACAGACCACCATCCTATGCTGCCTAACTACACTTTCCCCCTATCACCACTTTCAAGTCGTTATTCTCCTTCAGACTGGCTCTCCTGCACAGGATATAATCCACCTGTGTGCATCCTCCTCCACCCTTGTATGTCACCCTATGCTCCTCCCTCATCTTAAAATATGCATTCACCACAGCCATGTCCATCCTTTTCACAAAATCCACTACCATCTGACCTTCTGTATTCCTCTCCTTAACACCATACCTATCCACTTACCTCCACATCCCTTCTGTTCCCTTCACTAACATGCCCACTGAAATCTGCTCCAGTCACAACTCTCGCACCCTTGGGTACACTCTCCATCACTTCATCCAACTTGCTCCAAAATTTTTCTTTCTCATCCATCGTACACCCAACTTGTGGAGCATACGCAAGAATATTATTCATCATCACACCATCAATTTCCAGCTTCATAAACATAACTCTTTTCACCTCCAAAACAATATTCACATCCTGTTCCTTCAGGATAACCCCTACCCCATTTCTCCGCCCATCCACACCAAGGTAGAACAATTTGAACGCACCACCAATACACCTGGCCTTACTCTCCTTCCATCTGGTCTCCTGCATGCACAATACATCAACCTTCCTTCTCTCCATCAAGTCAGCTAGCTATCTCCATTTACCCATCATACTGCCAACATTCAAAGGTCTTCACTTTCACTTTCCTCACTTCCACACTCCTAACCTTCCTCTTCCTCCAGGCATGCCTTTCCTCTCTTCTTCTCCTATGGCCAGCAGTAGCCCAATTTCCACCAGCACCTTGTTGGCTAACAGTACTGGTAGCGGTCATTGTTAACCCAGGCCTCAACTGATCTGTTATGGAAATCTGTGCTGTTATCCTCATATCTGGTTTGGCAAAAAGTTTACACGAGACTCCCTTCCTGACGTAACTCTCCCCATTTATCCGGGCTTGGGACTGGCCCAAAGAAATACACAAGCTTGTGCATTCCCAGTGGCTGGGCTATATCTATCTATATATGCTGTCAAAAGAGCAAATCACAGAAAAGTGATGATTTTACAGCAAATCTAAAATAATCAAAAAATGCACAAACTAAAAGTAATATTTTGCAGAGAGACAAACCGCTCTGCACCCCCCACACCTCCTGCTAATTATAAACACCAACTCTGAGATCACACAACTGAGGGGAAAGGCAAACTCCCTGAGCCTGCTGTACAGTTATCTCACTCAGAACAATGGGCATTATCTTTTTTAGTGATAAAAAATGTTATTTCACATTACATAGGAGGTTGCTAGGCTACTGGCCTTAGGGCCTTTATAAGCCTAACCATGTTATACCCTCACTCCCACACTGACCAAGTTGCACATTCTATATTTGCAGCGCGAGTCTATGATCAGCACTGACTGCCCTTATCCAACAGGGACATAGGTGACACCTCCAGGGTAAACTTACAGTCTCTCATCCAGTTGTCTAAGTTACACTTAAATAGGGTCTCTGAGGAACTCTGTTTTGCATGTACTGGGAGTTTGTTCCTGAGGACTAGCAATCTTTGGGAGACACATCTGTCTTTCCAGCATGTCCTGTTAATGTCGCAGGCTAGGTTAAGATCCCTAGAGCAAGTCAGTCTTTTCCATTTTGACTTGCAGATGTGCAGCATTTCAATTAGGTCAAGGTTCAAGACTGCTCTGTAAACTAGACACATCACTTCTCAGCAGCCTATAAGATGTGTGTACAGTGACAGGGGCTTCAGTCTGTCCATGTAGATCATGTGATGAAGGCCCTAAATGTTCCTGGTGAGAAACCTCTGAGGTCTCTCCAGCTGCTGCAGGTGTCTAGTGAGGTACATAGAGAAGGAAGCGTTGTACTCTATTAGTGGTCTGATGAGGGATGAGTACAGGGGAGTTATAACATCCTTAGATCTGGATGTGATGCCCTACTTATGAGATGTGCAACATAGAAAGTCTTCCTTACCACTGTGGACAAATGGTGATGAAAGTTAAAGTTTCTATCAACCTGTGTTCCCAAATGTCTCACCACAGGGTTTGAGCTAAGGTGGCTACTGTGAATATTGTAATTTGCAGGGACTTCCTTTTTGCCAAAATGGTTGATAATGCATTTTTTTGCATTTATTTAAGTCTGTGGCTTTGGCACCAATCATTTGTCTAAGCCCTTTTTGTAGTATGTCGACATCATTGGGTGACTCAGTGATTGCACCCAGGGGGCTTTACAAGATATCTAATTTGCACATTCAAGCTGTGGAGGGTGTCCCTCCTCTGCTGAGTCAGTTCCCTCTTGTTCTTAGACATTAGTTTCTTCTTGTTGTATAACCTATTTATGCTTGATGTCCAGCAGGGTGGCTTGTCTTTTTGTGAGAACCTTATTTTGATCCACTCAGTTACAGCTAAGTCTATACATTTGTACAGGTGGTTATATAAAGCATTTGTGTACACCTCTGTATAGGAGTTATTGCTGACAGTGGTAGCAGGGGGGTTGAAACTATTTATGCCATCACTTAGGCTATAGTTTGCTTTGGATAAACCTTTCATCATTTTTGCTCTTGGGGGGTCAGGTATGATTATTTTGAATGAGACTGATATATGATCAGATCATACCAGATGGCAACACACACAGATGGTAGGGCAGAGACCCCCTATGTTGGTGAGTACCATTCAAACCCCTTGTCGGGGTGCAGACTACTGTTCCATAGCATTTGTATTAAAGTCCGGAAACCTTAGGGTGAGCGTGTTTGTGCTCACATAGGACTCCCAATCAATGGACGAATAGCTGAAATTACCCATGACCAAGGTGTTTGGCTATATAGTGAGTGACTCAAGTAGGTCCAGGTAAGCAGAGTGGTTCATCGTGGGGGACCTATAACTAATAATCATATGGAAGGGGGTTTTACCTACAGTTAGTTGGACTTTGAGTAGCTCTAGGGATTCATACTGTTTGACTAGTATTGAGGTGTATTTGTCTTTAACAAAGGTGGATATACCTATTCCTTTGGTTCTTTCATGCTCATTTTGAGGTCTGAATGCGTGTGTAAGGAATTGTAGCCTTGCATGACTGGAGTGCTGTCTGCGGCCTTGAACTATGTCACTGTGACTGCACAGACACTGGCATCTTCCTAGGTAAGGAGTGCTTCCAGTAAGTGCAGTTTATGATTTAGACTCCTAGCATTAAGCAGCATAACCTTAAGTTTGTTTTTAGTGGATCTTTTTTATGACTCTGCCTAAAAAAGGCACTCTAGGGAGGCAAATACCTTTGCCAGTAACCAAAAGCCAAGAGGAGACTGGCAAAACAGCTTGGTCTGTCGACCATATCTTACTAGGCTGACAGATTCTGGATACCCCTGGATTAACACCAGAAGCTTAGCCAACTGTTGAAGTTAATCATTTTTTTGTTTATACTGAGGCATGATTCAAATGCCTCACTTAAAGAATCACAGGCCTAAAGCAGATGCCCTACGCTGACCGCCTTAAAAAACTCCAGCTATACTCTGTCACATATCGTCTACTCAGAGGCGATCTTTGCTTAACATACAAGGCCATGTCAAACCCAGAGCTGTTGGACATGCTACACTTAAAGAAATCCCAATCCCTCAGAGCCACACGCTCCAGGGATCTAAACCTTGTCATCACAATAAACAAAACATGCTGGAGGGATAGGTTCCTGACCCAGAGACTCCCCAGACTCTGGAATAGATTGCCCATACATGTCAAGCAGAGTGCCTCTTTGGTCCTCTTCAAAAGGAACCTTGACGATTGGATGGGAGAAAGGAAATATCACCCCGGGGATCATGTCAGTCGCCCTGCTAGACAGGGGTCCAGGGAAGTAAATAGTGTGGGAAGAAATAGCCAGGGAATTGTTATGGCTAGGCTGGTATAGGCCCTAGGGCTGATAGCCTAGTACCAACCTATGACTGAAGGTAGAATGCTGCTTAGGGCTAGGGGACATATCTGCCTGGGACACACAATCTGAGAACTCGGTCATGTCTGTCTTCATATAGTCCACTGAGGTATGTCAAGTCATTTACTCCAACATGGACTATGAGAGTCATAACAGCACTTGTTGCTGAGAGACTTGAGTGCATGCATGATCTGACTGACCCCAGCACCTGACAAGCAGCTGACTGTCCAGTCTAGTGAGGGGGGGACATCTGTGCATCTCACTGTGGAGTCACCTATGACCAAGACATTTGGTTTGAGGTGTTTTGGCTTAGGGGCTTACTGACTGAGACACTGTTGTGTGTTATTATGTGTAGTAGATTTTGTAGGGTCTGCAGTGTTTGCAGTAGGTTTGCACTTGGGATGTTTCTGATTTTTAGGTAGGCTTCTAGCGAGTAGCTCTGCTTATAAGGATTTATGTGTTGTGAGCTTATGTGCAAAAGGTGAAGTGTGTGAGCTGACAACCTGTTTGATATCTGATTTATGTGAGAGAATCGATTCCAAATTCATAGTAGAGATACATCTCTCACATATTGTATTTATTTTAGGAGTAACTAGTTGTCACTATACTGGAGGCAATTGTTACATTGCCTCAGGCTGCCTATGTTAATCAGGTTGGCTGGAGAAATGGTAGAAAACTTTCCATCCATTATAGCAGGTATATACTGTAGTAACTAGTGGGGAGTGCACTAGCTGGATCAGGTTTTGCTGTAAGGCTAACAAAAAGAGGCTATTCTATGAAGGGCTGGGGGTAGAAAACTGCATCAATGCTTCACAACACACAACTGAGTTGCTCACACAGCAGCAGCAGTGCAATGTGAGCATCTCCAGTAAACTGAGCAAAACCTATGCAAACATGGAAGGAGAAAGTACCTCTTTCTTATAAGGTTTTAGAAACCTATAGAGCAGCAACTGGTGTTTGATCTTGACCAATATAAAAATTTGGAACTGTTGCAAGGTGAACCTTGATGGAAAAAAACTACAGCTGTTATGATAAAGTTCTAATAACAAATATAGACACTTAAATGCAAGCAAATTTAATGATTTTAAATGAAATAAGCAAAGGACAAGCCCAAGACTGAGCCTTATTCCAGCAATCCCCAACTTATTTATTTTATTTAACATTTGTTAACCAGGAAAGTCCGACTTGGAACAAAGCCAATGTAGATGGGTCCTTGGCTGTACACTTCTCCCACAAGGGTGGAGGGGTCCTTCTTAATGTAAGATGGCTTGTTTTAGTGCTCAAATGATACAAAACAGTCTAGACTCAGCAAGCCTGCATCCAGTCTATGCTACAAAATGCAGAAGTACTAGAAATTCAAAGTGTAGAAAATCTCAGTCACAAAAAAAAAGTTTAAATAAATCAGCAATCAAGTAGAATGCTACACAAGAGTGTAGACCAGAAACCTTACTAGCGTGAAATAACTGGTCTTGAACCCAAGTGCTTAAATCAGAACAAAGACACTTAGAATAAAAGGCACAATAAGCCTTCACCAGCAATTCCCAACTTAGTATGGTGTAGGCTACATTCTTCTGCCACAACAGTTTATATCACAAACTTTCCTAATGCAAAATAACTGGTGTGGAGACAGAACTAAGGCACTTTCAGAATAACACACACAATATGCCTTCAACCAGCAATTCTCAGCTCAGAAGGGCAGAGGCTACCCTCTCCTCCCGCAATAGTGTAGACTACATGCCTTGTTAATGTAAAACAACTGGCCTGAAGCCCAAGTGCTTAAACAAAAACTAAGAGGCTTAGAATAACAGTTACAAATTCATCAGGCTACTAACCAGCAGCAAAATGAATGCAGGTGAACACTTACAAGCAGCAAAAGAAAAATAAAGTAGGAAGAAACACAAATACAGTAAAAGCAGCTGAATAAAGTGCAATTTTGTTTTTAAGTTAAGTAGGAAGGGAAGAAACAGAAGACAATTCAAGGTTATGAAACTAAGGGGGTGAGCCTTCCCAACTGATTTCTCCATACTCAGTGGAATGAGCTGATGAGATGGGACTGGGAGAGTCCAAAATCAGATTTATAGTAGGAGCGGGCAACTCAAAAGCCACCAAGTTTAAGAATACAAGTGTGCAGGTGGGTGGATGGGAAAATAAAATGCAGGCACAGTACAGCAAGCAAGCCAAAACAGCACTCCAGCTAAATAGAGATGCCACCAAATAATTCTAGCTAAATGAGGAATGCTATTTCTCAGCTCATTCCATTAATTAGCTGTTGTTACTGACTGTTTGCAAAGGAATTATTTGCTAATTTTCTAAATGACCCTAGCAAGAACTCTTAAAACTCCAACAGAACAGAAAACTTAAATGTAATACAAGAAAAAAGTTAAAAATAGAAGTAACCAAACCTTAAATGAAAAGCTTCAATTCAAAATAAAATGCAGAGATCAGCAATATTCAGGCAGAGTACAGCAAGCAGCTAAATTACTTTTCACTCTTCTGAATGACAGCTATATGAGAGAGAGAAGTTGCATGTATAGGTTCCCTGACCTAGACTTAACTCTCTAGGACTGTGTTCCAGATGTAGACTTTCAACCAGAACTGGATCAGCTGTCTTTCAGAGCAGGCAGAGGTCATCTCCAAGTAACAGAACATATTAAAGAAAATTCTTGAAATCTTTCTGAATAATTACAATGTTCTATCCCTATGACTTTTATAGTAAGGAGTCTTACCTTCTGAAGTTCTTTTAGGTGGCTTGTTTGGAGAATATGAAATGTGGTACTGTAATTCAGTAAAGTGTTGGGATCAGTTCAGTATAAAGTTGTACAATGCTCACCCTTTATAATTTGATGGGGCACAGAATATCCTTTCCCAATTTTGGTAGATTCACAGCAAAGTTTAAACTGCTCCTAAACTCTTAATGATGGTGAATGTCCTCCTTGCAAGGGCTCATGATGCTCCATTTATTAAGATTAGAGATCAGGTCATTACTTCTGGAACATGTTCATTTTTGTAGACAATCTTTGAGAACTCCATCATCTTTTATCAAGTAATTATGTTACACCATTAAAACTTATTTAGTAATCTATAACTATTTTTTCACTTTGAGAACAGCCCAAAAAGAAGTAGCTCCCAGCAGAGAGCACAACTGGTAACTCACCATCTTCACTTATGTCCTACTCTTTAAAGTTATGTACTTACCATAACGATAGATCCATGTTGTCCATATTTCATCTAGTTCAAAAGATGGATCTCATATCTGGTCTCAGCACTTTCAAATGAGTAGAACCGAGACTCTGACTCCACCACTGACCCACAGTGCCCTGCTGTCATCATTCTATCTTCAGATCAAGTTTGCTCAATACCATTATCATAGACATAACTAGATTATGCAAATCTCCAAGTAAATAAAACTGTAAGAAAAAAACTCTTATGAGGTGCTCAAAATAACTGGAAGGGGATGAGATTTTGAACTAGATGAATAATGGGTTTCTTGGCCAAAGGAATATTCTGTTTATTATGGACATAATACATGCAATCTGCCAGACATTTAGAAAGCATAACCTTGGATATGTTTCTTCCCATTTTGACTTCTAAGGAGGACACAAAAATCTGATCGGATTTTCTGAATCATTTTGTGCAACAGACAATAGCTCAATGGCTTAAGAAAATATTCACCTTTCTTGGAATATTTTGGAAAAATACTGGTAGACTGATAGAATGGTGTAAGTCAGATTTGGATGCAACCTTAGGAATGAAATAAGAATTCAGCCTCAAAAAACCCTGTCCTTATAAAAAAAAGAAGTAAAGAAATTCACTTGGCAGATGTGACTGCCACTAAAAATAACATATTCCATGGCAAAAAAAAAATAATTCTGCTGTGGATGCTGGTTCAAATGGAGACGGGAGTCAAAGCCTGGAAGGAGAAAGGACCTCTTTCTTTTAAGGTTTTAGAAACCTTTAGAGCAGCAACTGGTGTTTGATCTTGACCAATATAAAACTCTGGAATTGTTGCAAGGTGAACCTTGATGGAGAAAAACTACAGCTGTTATGATAAAGTTCTAATAACAAATCTAGAATAACTGGCAGGGGAGCCAAAAAGGATCTGTTTTTTGGATGCTCAAATAGAGAACCTTTTCCACAATTATAATTTCCTAGTACTAGACATTTGTGAAGCTGTTACAATTTGGACCATCAGTTTTGAATATCTGGCATCTCTGACTATCATCAAAACCTTTTGGGTATTTTGATACTGTGAAGATCTGGCAGAGGATGCCTGGACAGTAAGACAGAAAATTTGGCCTGTGGGCCAACGTCCTTGGTGGACAAAGCAGATTAGGCCACACAGAAGGAAACCAAACCTGATGGGGCCAAAAAGGTGGGATGAGGATTACCCTTGTTTTGCACTTCGCTTTCTGGATGAACTTTGAAATTGGTGGAAAATGAGGGTAGGGGATAAAGTAGACCCGGGGGCAACTGGGGAGAAGAGCATCCCTTGGTGACCGACCCTGTGGAGGGTCTATGTCAAAATAAGCATTGCATTTGTAATTGAGAGGAGAGGGAAATAGGTCATAGCAAAGCTGGTCCCCATAGGTGAAACAGGTTGTTTGCCACCATCTGACTGACTGATCACTTGTGAAGAAGTAGAATATTCCTGCTCAACCTGCCCATAAATACAGTAGACCTCCAGGGAATGTGCGTTGCTACCAGAAAACAGTGAGCAGACATCACCCAATGCCAAATCCTCATGGCTTCCTGATAGAGGAAAGGATCAGGTTCCTTCCTGTTTAATATACCACACCACTGACATGTCTGTCTGAATTGCCATCACACCTTCTGGGATAGTGCTCCAGATAGCCTGCAACCCATAAAGCACAGTCCTTGTCTCCAGAGCACTGATGTGTATATGGGCCTTGGATGAAGTCCATACAACTTGAATGGTCTTCCCTTTGTAATGCTCCTAACACTAAAAGAGAAGCTTCTGTGGTGACAACAGCTGCTGTTGAGGGGAGAGAAAAGGTGCAACCCTGAGGACCTGAAGAGAGAAGATCTACCACAGAATGTGTCTGAGATTGGGGTAAGCCTTACAAATGTCTTCATGGAATGATAAAATTGTGACCACCGCACTGCTAGTGTCCACTGGAGGACCCAGATGTAAAAATGAGGACATGGAATTAGTGTTAATTGTGGAGACTACGAGACCTAGTAGCTGTAATATGGGATATGCTGGAGGGTGATCAATGTATATTACCCTTTTGGCCATTTGCTGAAGAGTAAAAACTCAATGAAGAGTTAAAGTGGCAAGTTGTTCCAATTAATTCAGGTGGCATCCAATAAACTCGATGGGCTGGACATGAAACAATTGACTTCTGTCTAAATTTACTTTGATGCCTAACTGTTAAAGCAACTGGAGTAGGAAGTCCCTTTGGTGAACCAACAGATCCTTGGTCAGTGCCAGTGAGGAGTCAATCATCCAGGTAAGGAAACTCTTGATTACCCTGCAGTCTGAGGTAGGCTGCAACTACTGTCATACATTTATTGAACACCTGGGGGGAGGCTGTGGTGAGACCAAATGGCAGAGCTCTGAATTTGAAGTGACTGGCCCTTAGCCAGAAATGGAGAAATCTGGAATGCTTGTTTATCTTTATTGTGATAGTAAGCATCCTTGAGATCTACTGAGCACATCCATAAATCATTCTCCAGCAGTGGGAGAATGGACTCAACCATGACCATCTGGAATGTTGTCTTTCTCACAAACGGATTTAAATGACTGAGGTCCAAAATGTGCCTTAGGTCCCTGGTTTTCTTTGGAACTAAAAAGGACCTTGAGTAGACACCGGATCCAAAGTGGTCTGTTTGGACCTGCTGGATGGCTTTTTTTCCCCAACAGTTTTAGTAGTTCTATTGTTGCAGATTCCAGCTGCTAGGGTGGTGCTTGGAGAATCCTTTTTCTGTTTTAAGAGATTTTGGAAAAGTGGAATTGTGTATTCTCTGGAAATTATCTTTAGCACCAAAATTTGTATGAAATGATGGCTTGCCAGATTGGAAGGTGCAAGTATAAGTACCCCCCCCCCGACTGCCTCCAGAAAGTGGCAGTCAGACAACCACTCAGGAGCACTGGAAGGGTTTCTCTGAGAGCGGAACTCAAAACCCTTGATTCTGTGGACCATCTCTGTCCCTAGGGCAATATGCAATGAAACCATTCCCTGCTCTGCCTTGAGAGGGTCTGTTCAAGGAAATGTCTTGGCTCAAACCATACAACATTCTAAACCACATATTTTTCACTCCTCTCTGATTCCAGCAGTAGGAATGTTGAGGAACCAAAAAATGGATACCTATGCCAGGCAGGGTCTTACCATCCTGTTCACCCCTCTTGAGAGTATCTTTCACTTTTGGTCCAAAGAATCTGGACTCGTTAAAGGGGGCACTGATGAAAGGTGTCTTGAAGTCCTCTGCAAAGTCACATAACCGTATCCAGGCATGATGGCATACGGCAATGCACTTGCCTGCTGCTCTGTTGGCTCTACTGGATAGCAATCACATGGAAACATTCATCGTACAGTTCAAGGTAGTCAGCTGGGATTCCACTTTCCTGTGGACATCTGCAGGAAGAATACCTGAGAGGTAGTCAGCCAAAATTCTTTGTCAAATTCCTCTGGAAATGAATTGTGTGTGCCAGATAGTTCAGTGCTCTGATAGAAAAAAATGCTGATGCGCAAGTCCATTTCCTAACTCTGTCCAAGGCCCTGGAGTCGCAACTAGGAGGGTGGTCAGAGGGACTGTATTCAGAATTCCTACTTAATGTCTGACACAATGAACCTAGCATCTACCAAAGTGCCCTTACTCCAGTGCTACTTGTCCCTGGGGGCTGACAGGATCCTTTCTGGTTTCTTGGGAACAGGGTACACGGAGTTGGGTTCCTTCCATACTCTCTGTGTTATGACATCTAGTAGGGGATCTGAAGGAAGGGCCAACCAAGAGCACCGCCAAAGGCCTCAAGGAACACAGATTCCTCTGGACATGACCAAGCCCCCCCCTTCTGATTTATCAGTTGGTTGCCAAAACTGACATCATCAAAAGAAGATCTTGGGGACCCTTCAACATCACTGAAGTCTGTGTCTTCCATGACCAATTCAGGAGAAGAATCTATATGCTTCTGCTAATATGCCCTTTTCTGAAGGACTTGCACTTGGGAAACACCAACAGCAGGATCAGAATCGAACTGGGAACTCAGTCTGAGTATGTCTCCTGAAGCCCTTGACACTGACTGACCCAATCAACCTGGATGAGGTGACAGAGATGCAGACAAAGTCAGAGGTTGGGATGAGTCTGGTTTAGAAAGAGTGAGCCTCTCTCTAGCTGAATCAGCCCCTTCTGCCTTGAATGCTGAACTCAAAATGGGACAACAGAGAGCCTCTTGATGTAAGGGAGTCGAGAACGCCCTCTTGGCACCAGCCAGTCCAGAGCTCAAGGCTGATGGCTGGGCTGAGCTGAGCTTGCAAAGGCCAAGGCACATAGGGGAAGGGATGGATCCTAAGGTCTAGAGGTTGACCTCTACTCCAGAACCCGATGCTTTGGCTCTGTATATCATCTTGGTATGAAGCAGAGAGAGAGACAATGGTACAAAAAGACTTGAAACCATTAGGGGTTTCAAATCCAAAGGCATTACTGCAGGGATGACCAGATGCAAGGGCTGCTTGACTCGGCATGGCAGTTAATGGAATCAAGGAGGGGGGGTTAACAGGAACTATTCTTGGATCCAACTTGGGACAAGGCCCAGAGATGACCCCCAGCTGTATCTGCTGTCTCAAAAACCTCATCATTATCCTGTCGTCTGCTTTTGAGAGAGTTCTGGTTGAACGAGCTTGACCTAGAGGAGGCTACTGAAGAAGGTCTGGAATGTCTGCATACTCAAAATTGGAGAATGAAGCCAAGGGATCAAATCCAGAGAAAATCTTGGAGTCAGAGAAGGGGTCTGGATCAGAGGAACTGTTATTGTCTGAGACTTTTCTTGTGGTGAAAGACTCGATGGTCAGATCCAAGAAGGTGTTGGATCCAATGACTTAGTTTGGCTACTGGACCCAAGGAGACTGACGTATCCAGAGACCATTTTCTACTAAATTCTTTAATCTTTTCTGAAGCCTGACAACTCTTTTTCTCTATTTTTTTTTTCAGAAGACTTAGAAAGAGAAGGGCTGACCATAGCTGACTGCATGGGCAAATGGGCAAAAGTCCTTTCAGAATTAGCTTGTTGCAACAACTTTGGAGTCCCTTGGATTGGATGGATTTGCAAATATTCCACTAAGTCCAAATGGGCTACCCTGAAGCAGTAAGCACACAGTTGGTGTGGATCTCAGGGGGGCTTTTGTGTCCATAAGGACACATTTCTCAAAAAATGTTTCTGGCATTGTAAAAAGCAAGACAAATTGCTTTACTAAGAGAAACAACTATAACAGCACAAGAAACACTGTATATAAATGTAAATATATCAAGAAAGTATCAAGGAGACTAAACCACAAAAGTAGAAAAAAGAGTGAAGTGTAACGAGGTCCTACAGACTAAATGCTAACTACAAACTGTTGCACTATCTATAATATCCAACTACAAGGTAGGGGAGGATAGAAAGGTAGAATAAAAAATAAGTTATGCATTCACCATAACGTTCCACCTTTGTCGTTTGCTTCAATCTTCCTCAAACCTGTAGGTTCTCGGTTTCAAGCTGGAACTGACTCTGTCAGCAAGCTTTAGATTCCAAGCTAGAGCTCCTCCCACCCTACCCATACTGCCTAACCCCTCTCAGATCTCACATTGAGTTTGCTGCAATATTCTCATAAAAGAAAATTTAATTTTAAAAGACAAAAAGGAAATAGAGTGTAAAAGATGCTCAGGAGCTCAAAACAGGAACAAAGGCTCCCAGTATAATCCATCAGGTCCTTCAGAGATAAGGAAGGGGGATATTGATGAAGACTGAAGCAGACAACACAGATGAACATTATGGTGAGTACATAACGTCATTATCTCATGTTGTCTGTTCAGTTTTCATCAAATCTGTGGGACAGAGTCCCCAGTTACACAGATCTGGGCGGCCTTATGGAAGGATATTCTAGAGCACTGCAGAACCAAAAGCAACCCTGTTTCTAGATAGGATGTCAAGTTTGTAATGTGAAATAAAAGTGTAGGAGAACACTTGACCAGAAGGCCTGGGTAGTGCCAATGGAGCTCGTGGAATGAGCTCTAGTCATTCAACGAATGTACATGAATAATACAGCTCGTTAGCCAATGAGCAACAGTAGCTATAATAGCTTTTTCATGTCTGGAATCTGATTTCCTGCAAGGGTTTTGTCCTATCCAGGAAGAAGTGCAGTTGTCTATGAACGTTCAAAAGATGCAACACATATTCACCCTTATTTTGAAAGTTCAGAAAAAAATACAGGGAAATTAAAGTACAGTTTTGTACCTACCATAAATGTAGATGTTTGAGTGTAAACACTGCTGCAGTCATCACACTTGGGTTATCCTGCCATCAGGCGGTCCCGCAGTTGGCCAGAGTTCCAAAGTCTTGGTTCGGCATCGGTTGCTGTCGCCTCCTCCCTGATGTCAGTGCGACAGGGGTATAAAAGATGCAGCCGACACCATTTTCTTCAGTTTTTCTTGCCCCAGATGTCAGGTGTCCCCAAATAGGTAGGCAATTCAAATTGCTACTAAAAAATACAAAAGCAAATCAAACAACCATTTTTAGTTACCAGCAAATAATCCCCATAGGTAATACAGGGTAGATGCCCTAGGTAAGTACCAGAAAGTAAGAGGGGAAGGAGGAAGGGTAACCTGGACTGCAGCAGTGATTACACTCTAACATCTACATTTATGGTAGGTACAAAACTGTACTATGTTCATCATGTTACACTGCTGCAATCATCACACTTGGGTGGAGTCCCAAAGCTGAGGTAGGGAGGCTGGATCTATAAAGCATTAGGGGTGGCTATAAGGCCCTGCAGTACAGCAGTGGCAAAGCCAGCTCTGGATTTGGAGTATAAAGGCAAATGGTAATGTTTGGTGAAAGTATGCACATAACTCCATGTGGCTGCTTCCAAAATATCCTTGGTAGGTAGTTGAAGTGGCTGTTGCCCTGGTGGAGTGAGATCTGATGCTGCTAGGTACAGGTTTCCCATGGTGGGTATAGCAGAAACGTATACAGTGTCCTATCCATTTTGAAATAGTCTGCTTTGAAATGGCTTTTCCCTGTGCTCCTGCAGCTTCTGCTACCAATAATTGTTCAGTTTTTTCTGAAAGCTTTGGTTTTGTCCAAGTAGAAGCGTAACTGTCTGTGAATGTCCAAAGAATGTAGTAGTCTCTCCCCTTTGTTCTGTGGTTTTGGATAGAAAGTTGGCAAGTGAATAGTTTGGTTTAGAGCCACACTTGATACCACCTTTGGCATAAACGTAGGGTTAGTTCGTAAAGACACCCTGTCCTGGTGGAAGATGAGGAAAGGTTCCACTGCCATTAGTGCCTGTAATTCTGAAACTCTTCGTGCTGATGTTATTGCCAGTAGCAGAGCAGTTTTCCAAGAGATGTATTTTAATTCTGCTGTGTTAGCTGGCTTAAAAGGAGGTAAAGTTAATTTTTCCAAAACAAAGTTGAGGTCCCAAGTTGGTGTGGGTGCTCTACGGGGCCGGTCTTATGTTTTTAGCCCCTCTGAGGTATTGTTTGAGCAAAGGATTAGAAAAAATTGGTGGATCAGTGTTGTAATGAGCAGAGATAGCTGAGGCGTGGATCTTGATGAATGAAAAAGAGAGGCCCTTGTCCAGCATCTCAGTTAAGTATTGCAGTATCTGAGGAATGTTTGGGATAAGAGGGTCAAGGTTGTGTGCTTGGTTCCAGGCACAGAATCTCTTCCATTTATCCGAGTATGCTTTCCTGGTGCTAGGCCTTCTGGCCTCCAGAATGACATCCATAACAGCTTTGGAGAGAGGCATTGCTTGCTTGGCTAAGGAATTTTCCATGCAGCTAGATTTAAGGTCTTTAGCTGGCTGTGAAGTATCTGATTGTTGAGCTGTGTCAGCAGCTGTGGGATTTGAGGTAAAATCCAGTGTGGTTCTTGTGTTAAGTTCTTTAAGACTGGGTACCAGTGCTGGCATGGCCAAGTCTGGTGTGCAATCAGGATAATTTTTGGCTCTTCCTGCCTGGCTTTTATGAGTACCTTTGGAAGGAGAGGTAAAGGAGGGAAGGCGTATACTTGTATTTTTTTCCAGCTGAATGAGAGGGCATCCACTTTCCATGCTTGTGGATGGCAGCTCCTTGTGCAGAATTTCTGTAATTGGCAGTTCTTTGGGGAAGCAAACAGATCTATGTCCGGGTTCCACCATTTTTGTGTTATCATTCTGAATATTTGTGGGTTCAGTTCCCATTCGTGTGGGTCCATAATGTTTCTGCTTAGGTCTGCTAGTGTGTTTTTCTCTCCTGGCAGGAATTGTGCTTGCAGATGAACTTGGTAGTTTAGAGCTGTGTTCCACAAGGTCATGGCTTGTCTGCAGAGGGGGTAGGAGTGTGTGCCCCCTTGCTTGTTTATGTACCACATAACTGTGGTGTTTTTTGTCTTTAGTAGTAAGTGCCCTGGATGCAGTAGGTCCTTGAAAGTTATAACAGCATTTTGTACAGGCAGCATCTCTTTTGGATTGATGTAGAGATGTCTTTGCTCTGTGGGCCACTTGCCCTGGATACATTTTCCTGCCATGTGTGCTCCCCAGGCGTAATCCGATGCATCTGTTGTCAGTGTTTGCCTGGCTGTGGGTTGAGTGAAAGGCTGTCCCTTGTTGAGGTGACAAGCTTGTGCCCACCATTGAAACTCCTGTTGTAGGCAAGGAATTAGTGGTATAACCGTTTCCAAACTTTGACAGTGTTGAGACCATACGCTCTTTAGGTACCATTGTAGTTTCCTCATATGCAGTCTGGCATATGGAATTAATAGTATGCAAAATGCTATGTAGCCCAAGGCCTGCAGAATTTTTCTTGCAGGGAGTTGGGTCTTTGTTGTCATTAATTGAAAATATAGTCAGTTGTCCTTGCTTGTCTGGCGTGAGATAAGCCATCTGGGCCGTTGTGTTCAAGCTGGTACCCAGGAATATTATCTGTTGTGAGGGCATGAGTTTTGATTTCTTTTCGTTTACTGTGTACCCGAGGCAACTTAACTTTTTTACGTACACCAGATCCTTTAGTAGAATGTCCTTGCTCTCTGCTTGAATCAGGCAGTCGTCCAAGTATGGGTAAATTTGAATTCCTTTTTGCCTGCAAAATGCAATTACTGGTGCCAGGCACTTTGTGAAGACCCTGGGTGCAGTAGATAAGCCAAAGGGCAGTGCAGAGAATTGATAATGCATTGAACCAGCTAGAAACCTGAGGTATCTTCTGCAGTTTTGTCTGATAGGGACATGCAGGTATGCCTCTTTGAGGTCCAATGTCACGAGCCAAGCTTTCTTGCCCAGTATGGGAAGAAGCTGCTGTAGTGTCACCATCTTGAATTTCGGTTCATCCAGGTAGGTGTTTAGTGTAGAAAGGTCCAGAATGGGTCTCCAGGCTTTGTCCTTTCTGGGAACCAGAGAGAGTCATGAGTAAAATTCTTGTCCTTGTTCCTGTGGTGGTACCTTTTGAATAACTCTCATGTCCATGAGTGCTGTAATTTGTCTTTGAGCCTCTGCCCATTGATTTGGTGGCAGATTTGGCATTCCTTTTAGCCTTGGCAGGGTGTGAAAATGGAACCTGTAACCTTGAGATACAATGTTGAGAACCCATTTGTCTTTGGTGATGCAATGCCAGTTGTGATAGAAAAGTGCCAGTTTTCCTCCTAAGGGGGCTGCCAAGAGAGAGCTGTTTGGCAGCTGTAGTGGAAAGTCATTGAGTCTGATTTTTATAAGACTGAGGCCTATCTTTTCATTCTTTCTGGCCTGGTGTGCCCCACTGTCGAGGCCTGTAAGGGCCTTGTGACTGACCTCTACCCCTTGGACGTCTGTATCTGCCCCTTTGAGGTCTGTCTGTGACTGGAAAGGACCAATTCTTTGTTGTCCAATTTCTGCTAAAACGAGGAGGCTGAACCTGTAAGAAATCTTTCACCGTTTGCATAGATTTTACCTTATCCTCCATCTTCTTTAATACCTCCTCTGCCTTAACTCCAAACAGCACATCCCACTGCAAAGGTGCATCCAATAATTTTACCTTAACATGATCTGGTAATGTATGTTCTTTTAACCAAGTATGCCTTCTAATGACAGAGCCTGTAACTGCTGCTCTACAGGAGGCCTCTAAGGAGTCAAACCCACATTGCAAAGTATGTTTTCCCACTTGTTCAGCAGCATGCAATAAATCCTGCATTTCTTTTAAGTTAGGAGGATCTGAATCTGGAAGCATCTTTTGTTTCAACTGAGAGATCAAAAATTGCTGATATTTTAGCATGTGAAACTGACAATTCAAGGCTCTCATTGCTAAAGTTGCAGACATATATACCTTCTTTCCCCATCTGTCTGAAGCTCTGGAATCTCTTGTCAGAGGGAACTGTTTTTTTTGCTGATGAAGCCTTAATCCCTTTGGGTCCCTGAGAAATAGTTTCAGGGTCAGCAACAGGGCTTTTGTACAGAAACTTGTGAGAGTCAGGGACTCTAATATCTATCCGGTTTTACTGGGGCTGGAGGTAAGGAGTCAGGGTTCAAACTGGATTCAGTGTACACATCATCCACAATGTCAAGAACTGGTGGGATAGCAAGGGGTCTGTGTTGAGGCAATAAAAGGAAGTCTCTGAGCCTTTTCTTGGATTCTGAATAATCTTGACCTTCCCAGTGGAAATGCTCCCTCATGGTATGTAAGGTCTCCCCAAAGGAATAATCCTCAGGCAGAGAGGCTGACGGAATTGATTCCTCAGCATCAGAATCCTCATAAGGGGGTAAAGAATATTCTAGGTCCGAGGAAGAGTCAGAAGAAATGGACACCTGGTCAGAAGATTCATAGTCTGCATCCTGTCTGGGCCTTTTATCAGGAGGGGGATGGGACCCCCTGATCAGGGTGATTAGGTTCTCGGCCATTTTTAGCATTTGTTCCTTAGGCATGGAAGCCTGTCCTGGAGAGAGTTGTGTCTGTTTCTTTGCTTTTAAGGGGGGCTTAGAATTAACAGAGGGTTTAATGGTTAACTGGGTAGGTCTGAAAACACCCTCTGTAACTGTGGATTGCTCAGCTACTTCAATTCCCTCAGTAGGTGTAGGCTAGGTAAGCTGAAGGCCTAGTGTGTCTGAAGGCCCAGCCAGCTCCACGTGGTAGTCGGATGCGGTCTGTGGTTCTGTAGAAGCAGTCGTCAGGGGCTGCGTAGGCACCTCGCTGAAAACCGGAGAACCGGCGACCGACCTAGAAGAGGCCTCGTCATCAGTTTTGGGCCTCGGATGCCTGTCCTTGTGCTTTTTATGCATTGCGGTCATCGGAATTTCCAACGTTATGGTGTAATTGAATTTTCTACCAAAATAATGTCGGGCAAAATCAAACCATCGTTTAATAGTGTGCTTGTTAAACCTAGCACAAAACCGACAACCAGTGACGTCGTGGTCAGGGCCTAGGCATGGAATACAATAGGAGTGGAAATCCTTATGAGGTATTTGCTTCCCACAAGAAATACAGTTATTAACTTTTACTGACATCGGTCTGAGGCAAGAAAAAGTTTCCCCAACGGGGTACTTAGCTTTTTTAGAAGACTTCGGTTTTGAATTCGGAATGAAAATCTCAGGAGTAGGCCGACCGGCACTTGCAAACTGCTTCTGCTTCGGGCACCGCACGGCAAGAAAGACTGAAGAAAATGGCGTCGGCTGCATCTTTTATACCCCTGTTGCACTGATGTCAGGGAGGAAGCAACAGCAACCGACGCCGGACCAAGACTTTGGAACTTTGGCCGACTGTGGGACCGCCTGACGGCAGGATAACCCAAGTGTGATGACTGCAGCAGTGTAACACGATGAACATCAGATTGATTAATAGTGTTCATCAACGCAACCTTTGATAAGAAAGAGGGGCTATAATGTAAGGTAACTCTGTCTTTATGGAAAATAAGATAGTGAGGTTTGTAAGATAGCGCCTGAAGCTCGGAAACCCTCTTGACCAAAGTAATACCCACTAAAAAGACTTTTTCCAGGACAAAAATTTCAATTCAGCCTTAGCAGCAGGTTCTAAAGGGGGGGGGGGGAGTGTAAACTCACAGCTTGAAGAACTAATGTAAGATCCCACGGACAAGTAGGATCCCTGATAGGAGGTCGAAGAAGGAAAGTACCCTTAAGAAAGGCTTTGCAAAGTCTGGAAGAAGGCAAAGACGTAGCATTGTCCCCAATGTAAAAGTCAGAAATGGCTATCAAAACTCTGATGATAGAGAAGCTGGCCCACGAATAAAAAAAGATCAGCCAGGAAATCCAAGACTGCTTAAATGGGTGCCGTAAGCGGATCAATGTGATGCTGTTGGGCCCAAATGGAAAACATTTTCCACTTATTTTTATAAATTATTTATTTTATTTGCATTTGTTTACCGGGAAGGTCCACTGGGCCAACAGGTACCCATTTTCAGTGGAGGCCCGAGGAGAAAAGCTCCGCAAAGAATAATACAAACATTAGAGTAGTTCACACAGTGAGTAAAACGTACATTAGCACAGCAGTATAATGATTTGAACAATACATACATTTGAATAGTAAATGCAACATAATAGAATACTAAGACAAGTTTCACAGTAAACAATTTTAGTATAGTCAAACGGTACTTATTTTACTGCGGCAATGGAATAGTAGAAGAGAGGTGAAGTCAGGTTATAGCTTGTGAGGAACTTTCACATGAGCATAGCCATTTGGAGGAGAGATGTCTCAAAGGTTTTTTGAAGAAGGAAGCATTGCTAGTGGATTTGAGCTTTGGAGGCACAGTTTTCCATAATCTAGCAGTGGAAATGGGGTGGAGCATTTGGCCAGTGGAAAGATTAGGTTTCCCTACTTCTAAAAGCATTTGATTTTCAGAGTGAAGAGGTCTGTTAGGGTGGTATAGAGTGAAAAGAGGAGAGAGAGAAGGGCAGGTGGATGGATTGAATATTAGTTTGTGGGCAGTTAGTTGAAGTAAGATGATGTGGAAGTTCCAGCCAGTTTAATAGTCAAAGAGAGGTATAGTGGTGAGAGAGATGTTGCCTATTTGTGATGAACTTGGCAATTTTACTATAGCATGAATCTAGTTTGGATTTAAGATTGGCCTGTATGTTGGTAAAGAGGGAAGCACCATAGAAAAGTGAGCGGAGCAGGAAGGAGGAGGCAATGGCTAGTTTTGAAGTGTAATTTAGGAAAGTTTTATGATGGTATAGCATACCTAGTTTTTTATGTGTTTTTTTATGTTGCTGTGTATGTGCAAGTCGAAAGTTAGGTGTTAATCCAGAGTGACGCCTAGGAGTTTTGTATGTGTGACTATCTCGATGGTAGTGTTATCTTGGGAGAGAACAGTGAAAGAATATTTACAGAGATGAACTTCTTGGGGGTAAATAGCATTAATTTGATTTTCTTAGGGTTTAAGGCAAGGTGGTTATTAGCCATCCATGTTTCAGTGGATCTGAGGTTGGGCAGGTAGAAGACTTATGAGAAGAAATGATAATAATCTGGACTGGGGAAGAAGGCCTGTATTGTTTAGCTATCATTGGAATTGGAGCAACCATGTAGTCTCAAACTGTAAAGATCTGGGTGAATTTTCCCTGAAGGGTGAGAGAGAAGGTCCGGATGTGGTTCCGTGGTTCCATGGTCCACAGAGGGCAAATTAGGTGAGACCACAGGAAGGTGAACTAAACTTGTCAAGGCCAAAAAGGGATAATGACGGTCAACTTTTGCTCTTCAACCTGCATGCTTTCTGAAGAAATTGGGTCTAAAGGACCAATCACAACACTGGAAGAATGCCAGACACCCAGCATTAGTGCAACCCAGGTTAAAGCTGCATTGCCCAAGGCCAAGAATACAGCTTCTTGGGACCCTATAATATCCCTGGCTGTGTTGTACATGAACTACAAAGTGAACTGGCACCACATCTGTGTGCCCTGTTCAGTCACACCCTCACCTCAGGCTTTGTCCCTACCGAATGGTGCACTGGCTACAGTCATCCCTCTCCATAAAGGGGGAGCGACTACAGACCCTGGGAATTATTGCCCCATTAGCCTATGTAAAGCTATGGAGTGCATCACCATGGACCTGATTAACAAAGATATAGGAAATCTCCAAATTCTGGACCTCACGCTGTTTGGCTTTGTGAAAGGGAAGTCATGCCTGCTCAACCTGGTTGACTTCTTTGAGTCAGTCACCAGTGCTGTGGATGAAGGTATGGCAGTTCATACAGCCTACCTCGATATGGCCAAGGCCTTTGATACCATTCCTCACTCGGGAATTATTGATAAACTTACCAAACTAGGTATCAAACCCTATATCATTAGGTGGATTGCAAATTGGCTCACAGATAGAGCACACAGTGTGAAAGTAGCGAACTCCAAGTCAGACTGCCAGCCAGTCACGCGTGGAGTCCCACAGGAATCAGTTCTAGGTCCTCTCCTGTTCAGCATCTACTTCTCAGAAGTCCAGGCCAACACAAAGGGACTCTGGCTGACCAAGTTCACAGACAACTGCAAGCTAGGAGCCATTATTAATTCCCCAAGTGATGCAGACATCCTACAGAAAGGCCTCACTGAGACCAATGACTGGTGTCGAAACCATGGCCTTAAGCTTAACACCAGAAAATGCGTCGTCACCCCCTTTGGTAAAAACTCAATTCCCACTAACTACCACATCGCTGGGAGCCCACTAAAGGCGTTATAAGAGATCTAGGGACGCAGGTTGACAGCAACCACTCCTTCAACCGCCACATTGCCACTGTGGTCAGAAAAGTACAGTTTTGTACCTACCATAAATGTAGATGTTCGAGGATCCACATTGCTGCAGTCCTTACTATTGGGTAGTCCGCTGTCCAGTCGGCCCGAATACCAGAGTATATGGCTGACGTCGGTCAGGGCGCATTAGACTGACGTCAGTACGTCAGGGTACTAATGCGCATGACCGACGCCATATCCTCAGTCTTTTCTTGCCCCAGATGTCAGAAGACCCTAAAAAGACAAGGCCCAAAATACCTGCACCAAAAATATGTACAATATATACAAAAATATATACAAAAATATCAGCATATAACCTCACCTACACAACCACCCCTAAACACAGAGGGAAGGAGGGAGGGTAATTGACTGCAGCAATGTGGATCCTCGAACATCTACATTTATGGTAGGTACAAAACTGTACTATGTTCTTCGCTCCACATTGCTGCAGTCCTACTATTGGGTAGAATCCCAAAGCAGAGGTAAGGGAGGCTGGCAAATCATAAAGAAGTAGGAGCTGACAACATGCCTTGCAAAACAGCAGTGGCAAAACCAGCCCTAGACTTAGAGTAGATAGGAAGGTGATAATGCTTAGAGAAAGTATGCACTGAACTCCAAGTAGCTGCCTCCAAAATATCCTTAGTTGCCACCCCTTAGAAATGCTGTTGAAGTGGCAGTAGCCCTAGTGGAATGAGGCCTAATCCCAGCTGGAATCTCCTTGCCATGATGGGAATAACAAAATGCAATGCAAAACCCAATCCACCTAGAAATAGTTTGTTTTGACACAGGCTTGCCCTGAACTCAAAGCAAAAGAAACAAATAACTGCTGAGACTGCCTAAAATCCTTAGTCCTGCTTAAATAATAACGCAATTGCCTGTGTACATCTAAAGTGTGCAAAATCTTTTCCCCTTTATTTTGGGGGTCTGCATAAAAAGTAGGCAAATGAATTGTTTGGTTTAAAGCCACACTAGAAACCACCTTAGGCATAAAGGAAGGATTAGTACGTAATGATACCCTATCCTTATGGAAAATCAAAAAGGGCTCTACTGCCATAAGGGCCTGCAACTCAGACACCCTTCTTGCAGAAGTAATAGCCAACAGAAAAGCAGTCTTCCATGACAAGTATTTCAATTCAGCAGTAGCCGCAGGCTCAAAAGGTTGTAGAGTAAGTTTTTCCAACACAAAATTGAGATCCCAAGCAGGAGTAGGAGCTCTACGGGGGTCTTATATCCTTTGCCCCTCTAAGAAACTGCTTGAACAAAGGATGCGAAAACAATGGTGGGTCACAATCATAGTGAGCTGAAATTGCTGCAGCATGAATCTTAATGGAAGAGAAGGACAAACCTTTGTCCAATAACTCAGTAAGATATTGAAGAGCCACACTCAAATTAGGCTCAGAAATCTCCAAATTCTTTGCTGTACTCCAAAATAAAAATCTCTTCCATTTTTCTGCGTACACTTTCCTTGTACTAGGTCTTCTAGCTTCCATAATCACATTTAAAACTTGTTGAGGAAGTTGAGACCTGCTGTGTTTCAACACAGAATATGCCAGGCTGTTAGATGAAGAGAGTGAAGCTTGACATTGAGCAGATGACCGTCCTTCTGAGATAACAGATGAGGAATCAAAGGTAAAGGCCATGGAGGCTTCCTTACCAGACTCCTTAGTAGTGGGTACCAGTGTTGCCGAGGCCAGTCTGGAGCTATCAAAATCATCCTTGGCTTGTCTTGTCTGACTTTTAATAGCACTTTTGGAAGAAGAGGCAGAGGCGGAAAGGCATACACATGAAGGTTTTTCCAACTGAAAGACAGAGCATCCACTTTCCAAGCTGTGTGATGAAACCCCTTTGTGCAAAACTTTGGCAGCTGGTGGTTTAGTGGAGAAGCGAACAGATCTATGTCTGGAGTTCCCCATGACACTGTCAAGTTCTGAAATACATGAAGATCCAGTTTCCACTCGTGGGGATCCATGATTTGTCTGCTTAACACATCTGCTAAGGAGTTCTGTGCTCCCGGCAGAAACCTTGCCTGAAGAGTTAGTTGCAAGCTTAGCGCAGTCTCCCATAAAATCATTGCTTGCCTGCATAGAGGATAAGAATGTGTCCCCCCTTGCTTGTTGATGTACCACATGACAGTTGTGTTGTCTGTTAGAATCAACACCTGCCCTGGAAGAAGTAACTCCTTGAAAGCCATTAATGCAAACTGGACTGCTAACATCTCCTTCATGTTGATATGTAGATGCTGTAGTCTGGCAGGCCACTTGTCTTGTATCCACTTTCCATTTAGATGAGCTCCCAAGCAATGTCCGAGGCATCTGTCGTTAAAATCTGACTCGCCTCTGGCCGGGTCACAGAGAGTCCCTTGTTTAGGTGACATTCCTGAGCCCACCACAAAAATTCTTTTGAAGGCAAGGTATTATTTGAATGACAGTGCCCAAATCCTGGCAGTGCTGTGTCCATACATTTTGAGATACCATTGTAGCTTCCTCATATGCAGTTTGGCATTGGGAAGCACCAGAATACAAGATGCCATGAACCCTAATGCTTGAAGGACTGTCCTTGCAGTCAGCACGGACTGATGAGATAGTTGATGGAAGTAAAGTGACAGACTCTTTTGTTTGTCCGGGGTTAAAAAGGCCATCTGGGCTGCTGTATTCAGTCTCACACCCAGAAAGCACATGTCTTGAGAGGGTACTAGACTGGACTTTATTTCGATCACAGAATACCCTAGGCATCTTAGCACTGCTATAACATATTCCAGATGCTGTAGAAGGTCTTCCTTTTCTTGAGCCAGAATCAGGCAGTCGTCCAAGTAAGGACAGATTTGAATTCCTTGTAGCCTGAAGTAAGCTATCACTGGAGCCAGAACCTTTGTGAATACTCTGGGCGCAGTAGATAAGCCAAAGGGCAATGCAGAGAACTGATAATGAGAATTTCCAGCTCGAAAACGCAGATACTTCCTGCAACGTAGTCTTATAGGCACATGAAGGTAAGCTTCCTTGAGATCTAAAGTTACCATCCAGTGATCTTTGCCCAGCAGAGGTAAAAGCTGTTGTAACGTCAACATCTTGAACTTTGGAATGTCCAGATAAGTGTTGAGGATAGATAAATCCAAAATTGGTCTCCACGTGTTCCCCTTCTTTGGTACTAGGAACAGGCGAGAATAAAATCCTAGGCCCTTTTCTGATACAGGGACTGGCTGAATTATTTGGAGTAACAGAGAAATTTGCTTGTGAGCCTCTTTCCTTTGTGGAGGAGGAACGTCTGGCATGCCTTTGAAAGGGGGCAATGTATGGAAATAAAACCTGTAACCGTGGTGAATGATATCCAACACCCATCTGTCTTGAGTGATTAAATCCCAATTTTCTTTGAAAAGAGACAGTCTTCCTCCCAAAGGAGCTGCCAGACGAGAATCTACTGGCAGCTGAAAAGGCAGGTCATTGGGTCTGTTTACGAAAGGACTGACCCCTGCCCTCAGCAGAAGTCTGAGCAGGTGAACTCCCTGTTCTAGGCCTAAAAGAGCCTTGAGCTCTGCCCCTACCACGTCTAGACCTACCCCTAGACTGTGAATCATAAGCAGGATATGTCCATCCCTTAGTAGGCCAATTTCTACTAAACTTCGGTGGCTGCACCTGCAAGAAATCTTTAACAGTTTGCATAGACTTAGCTTTGTCCTCCATTTTCTTTAAAACTGCTTCCACAGGCGAACCAAACAACACATCAGACTGTAAAGGAGCATCCAAAATCCTTGTCTTAACATGCTCAGCTAAATTCTGATCCCTCAACCAGGCATGCCTGCGAAGAACAGAACTAGTGGCAGCCACCCTCGAGGAGGCCTGTACAGCATCAAAACCACATTGCAAAGAATGCTTACCCACTTGTTCAGACACATGAACTAAATCCAGCAACTCTTTACACTCAATACCTTCCGCCAAAGCATCCACCTTAGATTTCAGTTGTGAAAGGAGATAATTTTGATATTTAAGCATGTGAAACTGACAATTCAACGCCCTCATGGCTAAAGTGGAAGAAGTATACACTTTCTTTCCCCATCTATCCAAAGCCCTTGCCTCTTTATCAGTGGGAACAGGGTTTTAACCACAGAGGCCTTAACACCTTTAGGTCCCTGAGAAACAGTTTCGGGTCTGCCCTAGGACTCTTAAAAGATACTTATGAGCTTCAGGCACCCTATAGTACCTATCAGGTTTAACAGGAGCAGGAGGCAAAGAATCAGGGTTCAGGGAAGCCTCTGCAAAAACATCTTCCACCACATTCAACACAGGAGGTATAGCTAAGGGCCTATGCTGGGGCAAAAACAAGAATTCCCTAAGCCTTTTCCTGAAATCATAGTAATCCTGGCCTTCCCATTTAAAGTGCTCCCTCATGGAATGCAGTCTCTGAAAATGAGAAATCCTCAGGAGGAGAAGCTGTAGGAGTGGAATCATCCACATCAGAATCAGAATAAGGAGGATATTCCTGCAAATCTTCCGCAGAAGACTCAGAAGCCTCTGAACACTGTTCAAAACTATCAAACTCAGGTTCCACCCTAGGCCTCTTATCAGGAGGGGCATAGAACCTCTAATCATAGTAATCAAATCTTCTGCCATTTTAAGCATATGTTTCTTAGGCACAGAACCTGAAATGCTAGGAGAAGCCCCCACTGAAGCTGAACTTGGCCTACCTCTCAAAGAAGTTTTGGCAACAGAAGGAGAGGCTCTAACTACCTTGGGAAGAGAGGGAAGAACAGTTACCTGAGAAGCCCCTCAGCCTGGCCTACCTCCTGAGAAGGCACATCCTGTAACAGTAAAGTCTCTGCCTGAGACTCCAAAGAAACTCCTGGCAAAACCTCTGGCTCCACTGAGCCTTCTAAAGAACCGACGTCCGGGACTGCCGGTTCATCAACCCTAGGCTTCGCTGTTTTGTCCTTGCGCTTTTTGACGAAGCGGGCGCCGGAGCATCCGACGGCATTTTATAATTGCAACGCTTCCCAAACACTAACCTGGCACAGTCTAACCGCCTCTTAATAGTGCGTTTGTTAAACCTAGCACAAGAGCGGCATCCAACAACGCCGTGCTCAGGCCCTAAACAAGGTATACACAAGGTATGGTAATCCCTATGAGGTATCTGTTTCCCACAAGAAATACAGTTATTCACTTTTTCTGACATCCGGTTAAATACTGAGGCAAGAAAAAACCAAAATGTTCCCCAACGGGGTACTTAGCCAACTCTGATTCGGTCTGAAACTCCGGCTTCGGAAATATTTCAGAACGCCAACCTGCACTCGCAAAACTGCTTCTGCATCGGACCATGCGGCAAAAAAGACTGAGGATATGACGTCGGTCATGCGCATTAGTACCCTGACGTACTGACGTCAGTCTAATGCGCCCTGACCGACGTCAGCCATATACTCTGGTATTCGGGCCGACTGGACAGCGGACTACCCAATAGTAAGGACTGCAGCAATGTGGAACGAAGAACATGTCCTTCAATGTGGCACATCTCATTACCAAAGGTTTTGCATCCAGGAAGACTCTTCCCTCATTAGACCAATCAAGCATAATGCCCCATTTGGCATGTACCTCACTAGACACCTGCAACAGCTGGAGAGGCCAGAGAAGTGCCTTACAAAGAGGATCCTAGGCATTGAACACATGTCCTACATAGATAAATTCAAAAGACTCCAGCTATTCCCTGTCTCATATCGCATACTTACAGGTGATCTCTGCTTGACTTACAAAGCCATGTTTGACCCAGCTCTGTTAGAAATGCTAGATCTAAAGAAATCTCAATCCCTCCGCACCACACGCTCCAGAGACCTCATCCTCATTACCACAATTAATAGAACATGCTGGAGGGACAGGTTCCTCACCCAGGGACTGCCCATGCTCTGGAATATACTTCCCATACATGTCAAGCAGAGCACCTGGAATTCCTGCAGTCTGAGGTGAGCTGCAACCACTGTCATGCATTTGGTGAACACCCTGGGGAGCAGTGGTGAGACCAAATAGAAGCATGCAAAATTGGCAGTGACTGACTCCCTGCCTGAAATGGAGATACCTTCTGGAGCATTTGTTCATTTTGATGTGATAGTACACATCCTTCAGGTCTATTGACCACACCCAGTCATCCTTCTGCAAAAAGGGAAGGATGGCTTGAACTGTGGCCATTCTGAACTTTGTGTTTTCACTGATTTGTTCAGGTAGGTCAGGTCCAGTATGTAACCAGAAACAAGACCAGCAGTGCAGTTCTCAAGACACCATGGACCAGAAGTTACTTAAAACTCGGGAGTTCTGAAGAAGTTCCTGAGTGAACAAAAGCACTAAATTCATTGGTTGTGTTTCAATAAAAGTTCTGGTCTATGGTGTCTTGAGAACTGCACTGCTGGTCTTGTGCGTGGTGACTTGTTGGTTATTTAGTTTGCGTTTATCAGGTCCAGTATGGACCTGAGATCCCCGTTTTTTTTTTGGAACTACAAACAATCGGGAATAAATCCCTGATTGGTGCTAGTCTGAGGGAACCTCCTGATGACTCATTTTTGGAGCAAATTTGCAATTTCCAAAGTTGTTGCCCCCGTCTGACTGGCTGGAACATTGGGGTGGTGCTGTTTTCATTTGCGGATGTTAAAAAAGAAATGGAGTAACCTCTGAATATGACCCTTTGCACCCATCAATCGTGGGTGATGGCTAACCAGGCTTCTAGGTGCAAGGAGCATGGTCTCCCAATTGCCTCCAGAGAGGGGCAGTCAGGCAACACCTCAGGGATGCTGCAAGGATTTCTTCGAGGGAGAATCCTGAGATCCCTGATTTAGTGGACCCCCTCTGCCACAAGAGTGGCATCTACCACTAGAATTATTCCCCCCTCTGCCCCTGGGGGGGGGGAAGTCTCCCTGAGCATTCTGGAAAGGACCCTGGGATTTTCTGAACCGCAACTTCTTTCCCCCACACTGATTCCTGGGGAAGGACCTTTGTGGGGCAGAGAAGTGGATTCTGACAGCAGACAAGGTCTTTCCATCTTTCTCATTGTGGTAGTCTGTGTCACAAACAGTTGGTCCAAAAAGGGAGGAACCACCAAAGGGAGCACTGACAAAAGATGCCTTAAAGGGTTCCATGAAATCACACTGCCGCATTCAGGCATGGCGCCGAATGGCAATGCTGGAACCGGTCACCCTAGAGGTGCCCTCAAATGTGTGAGGAAACCAACCTCATGGACGCATTGGAAATGTACTGCAGAATGGCCATACGGGAGGTAAAGGAAGTCCATTCCTCTGGCATCATGGACTCGGATTCAGCGCTACAGAGTTCCTTAAGTAAGTATCTCTGTAGCCTGGTAAAATGGCAAGGTAATTCAATGCTCTGAGAGCAAGGTGGAAGAAGAGCAGACCCTTTTTTTTCCAAATCTGTCCATAGCCCTAGACTCCTATTAGGGGGATAGGCAGTTGAGCTTTCCTGGGCAAGCTGTTTCTTGGTGGCCACTGTTGCCACCACCATGGCAGCCAGTGAGATCTATCTATGGGAGCACTAAGGATCTTAATTGCTCTCTTCGGGATACATTCTGCAGGATCTGGTTCCTTCCATGCCCATGCAGATAAAAGGTACAAAGGGGGTCCACAGGGAGGACACCTAGGATGAAGATGGGCCGGTCCCAAAGGCCTCCAAGAACATAAACTCATCTGAGGTGGGATTTGGGGCTGTCCAACCACCTTTCTGGTGAAGAATCTGTAATATGTCTCCAAATGAGACATCAAGTGGAGATCTGGGGGACCCTTCCCCTTCATGAAAGTCGGTGTCTGTTATGAGCCATTCCTATGGGGAATCTAGATGCCTCATTTTGCACCTTCTCTTCCAAACAACCTCCACGGTGGGGTGCTCCAGGGAGGTGTCAGAAGAGGCCTGGGCTTCCCTAAGTGGAAGAGACTGGAGGCTCTGTGGAACTGGCTGTTCTAGTGGCAGACGAGAGGTCTCTTGACACAGAGCCCAAGATGGGAAGGGGTGGATCTGAAATGGTAGGTGGCAGAGATCTCCCTGGGGCAGAGAGGACCCTCTCCACTATCAAGAAGGCAGAAGGACTACTGGAGTCTCAAGGAAGATTGCTCTGTCCCAAGGGATCAGGAGCAGTTCGTCCCTTGTCACCAACAGCCCTCCGCTCTGAGGGGGAAATCAGCACACAGCTGTCCAACTCTGAGGCACCGAGGGGAAGCGACAACTCAGAGAAATTCGGAGTGGAAGTCATCCCCCCAGACTCGACATTGAGGCTTCAACTTAGAGGGGCACTTGGCCCCAACACAGTTGGAATTGAACGAGTCGAGGAAGCAGTCAGATTAAGTAATAAGGACAATCATGTCCAACAGACCAGCACCAGAGGCCAAAGGATCCAGGAGCTCCAAAATGGTAGGCCAGAGCGGAGAAGAAGAGAGAATTCTACAGGAAGAAGCTCTGCTCACAGATCCCGTAGGAGACGGAACTGAGAGGACCTGATGGACGAAGACACACAGGAGGGTCTGGAGTGATGCTTGGGTGAAATGACCCTAGGGGACTGGCTAGGTGCTGATGGCTCTGGCCCTGAAAGGAGGCAGGGGCACACCAGTATCAAAGCAGAGGAACTCTGCTATGGCGGTCTTGGGGCCTTCTTAGGAGGCTCCCACTCGAAAGACACGGAGGGGTCCGGGGACTGTTTCTTATGGCCTCTGGCCTCCTAAAGTTTTTTGGCAGAAGTATGAGCCCCTGAAGCAGAAGCAATGACAGGAGAACAAAGTGGGCCAAGACCCCTGAGCACAAGCTTGTTTCGTCTATCTGCATGGGCATAGGGGTGAAACGACTTGCAGACAGAACAATCCACCTGAAGGTGGGCAAGACCTAAACAGTAAATGCACTCCCTGTGGGTGTCAAATAAAGAGATCTTACACACACAGGAAGTGCATTTTTTAAACCCAATGAGTTTTTCAGATTCCTCTGACATGGTAGAGGAGACAGAGAGAGGAGAAGAAGAAATTGTGACGGTCATCCCCAGAAGAGAGACTAAACTACAACTAAGAAAGAATAATTTTTTTTTTTTTTTTTTTAACAGACAGAAGGAGGGTAGGAAAAAATAAAGAAGGTGGAAATACCACTCAGGACCTTAGAATACACTCGAAGAGGAACTCTAACCCGATCACGATGCTTTCGCTGAGTGTGCCAAATGAGACCTGAGGTATTTGAGAGGAGCTAGGCTGTATGGGTAGGGTGGGAGGAGGTCTAGCTTGGAATCCTAAGCTTGGTGACAGCAGAGTCGGTTCTGAGCTTGGAACCGAGAACCCACAGGTTTTATGAAGACTGAACAGACATCAGACTTCTACTTAACATCAAAGTTTTGAGATAGAAGAACAGAGTCCCGAGATTCATTTGCATCCTCAATGGTGACAAATGAGATCAGAAGTTAGGAGGATGACAGCAGGGCATTGTGGGTAAGGGGTAGAGTCAGACTCTCAGTTCCACAGGTTTGGAAGTCCAATACCTGATAAATGGACATCGGATCCAGTATTTTACCTACTGAATTACATACGACTTAACAATTAATGGTATTAATTTGTCAACTGTTCTCTTATGTGGAATAGTGTTGAATGCATTAGCAAGGTCAAGATAAGCAGTAAGCACTGTTAGCGCTTCAGTCTCTTCAAAGAAGGAAAAAATATCTGATTCAAAACACAAGATCTACCTTTAAAAAATACTGTTCCATATGTAAAAAAAAGTAGGCCCCCTGTGGCATTTTGTGCAAGTTCTATTATAACTCCTGTCGACATGCTTGCACAGAGAACACTGTCAGGATAATGGGTCTAAATTTGGTCTGATGTGAGCCAGTTGCCCTAGATCAGCAGCATGGCCACATGCCAATATTTTACTTAAAATGACCGTCAAGGGTTTAATCATGTTATCCTTGATTCCTTGTAAGACACCAGTAGGTACATTATCTTGTCCCACTGACCATACCCATATTTTATTTTATTTAAAATGACTTACAAGGGGTTGTCACATTTTCATTGATTCCTTGTAAGATACAGAGTGTGTTATCTGGTTCCACTGAACCGGAGTTTCAATTTTACTTATGACAGCAGTTACCACATTTCTCCGTTTGTCTCTATAGCACTTGGGCATACTTCTTTGCTTAGTGTGAAGTTACTACAAACTTTTTCTCCATGTACATTTATTATGTCCTACAGCTTGGATTGTTTAATGATGGCATGTTACGATCACAATTTTCCCTTCCAAATTTCTGATGTACTTAAATATAATCTTACTATTGCTTCAAACCTCTGAGACCAAGCTCAGTTCATAGTTAAATCTGGAAAATCTAACTTAAAAAGTTTTTTTTCAGTACTTTATTTAATCCAGACTTATTTTTTTTTTTACAATGGTAATCTTTTTAAAGGTACTTAATACCTAATTTTTCCTGCTGCATATCTCATGAACACTGTGATTCTATCAAAAGGGGGATTTTGATGAATAACTGGGCATTTGAATATATTTAGTAATACAGTGCAATGCACATGTAATAAAGCTCATCCATACTCTTACTTTCTTGCCTGCACTGGTGCAAAACCAATCCAACAACACTATCACGTTAAAAATGACAGACTCATCTACATAACATGCAATTTAGACAAAAAAACTACATCATGCATTGCCTTCTAGTGGCCAGAAACTAGTGATCATTTGCTTCAGCATTACGTGCAAAGGAGAAGATGAGGCAGCACATGGGTAAAAAAGATTCCCCAAAACTTTCATAGCTGTAAATATACTGGAATTACAAGGAACTCGCCTTGGAGGGCTTACTACGATCCCAGAATACCAGGGAATTATGACTCTTGTGGCCAGAACTAAAGATGCATTCTTTAGAAAACACTACTGGATGGGAAGATCTGCAGAAAGGGGATGAGCAAGCACAATGTCATGGGCCTCTGGATGACCAAATTCGCAGACAATTGCAAATTAGGAGCAGTCACATAATCCCCCACAGACAATGATTCTCTAGGAATGGCTGACGAGACAACTTGTGTTAAAGCCATGGACTAAACAAAATGCCAAAAAATGCATAACAATATCCTTTGAGAAGTCGCCCAACCCTGGTAACTGTGATATTGGCAACACACACCTAAGAGTTGACGCAGTAGTCAAGGACATGGGGACACACACAGACAACAATCTAGCTTTTAACCATCACATGTCTACAGTAGTGAGGAAGTCATTCTATGTTGTGCGACTTATAAACAAAGGTATGGCATCTAGGTCCAAGTAGGCTATTACTCTATTGTATTCAGCATTCATCAGACCTATCACTGAATACAGTGTCACCTTTGGTATATATATAACCAGGCACATCCTACAGTTGGAACATCCACAGCGGTTCCTCACTAAAAGAATGCAGGGCATAAGTAACATCTCCTATGCAGACCTCCTCAAAGCCCTATCCCTGTATTCTGTCTCCTACAGGCTGTTGAGGGGACATCTATGCCTGGTATACATGGCATTATCAGACCCCACCTTGATGGACCGCATGCATATCTGGAAAACAAACAGCACCAAAATTATCGTACAAAAGATTTAAACCTTGCCTGTGATATAAATACAACCTGCTGGACAGACAGGTATGTATCCCAGAGACTACTGCTTCTCTGAAAAGTACAGTTGTGTACACTTACCATAAATGTAGATGTTCGAGTGTCTTCACTGTTGCAGTCATGACTGTAGGGTTCTCCCCTGCCGGCAGGCAGTCCTCGGTCGGCCAGAATCCCAAAGTCTGGGTCCGGCGTCGGCTGTTCAGCCATGCTCCCTGACGTCAGAGCGCCAGGAGTACAAAGCTGACAGCCAACGCCATGTTCTCCAGTTTTTTTTGCCCGAGATGTCAGGAGTTCCAAAATGAGTAAGGTCCCATACCCTTTGCAAATACACCTCAGAAGAAGGGTGAAAAAAGGAACCACACAAAATAAAAAAAAAGAGGGGGCAGGAGGGAGGGAAACCCAGACTGCAACAGTGAAGACACTCAAACATCTACATTTATGGTAAGTGTACACAACTGTACTATGTTCATCGTGTTTCACTGTTGCAGTCATGACTGTAGGGTAGAATCCCAAAGCAGAATGAAAGGGAGGTGGTCATAAAGTAGAGGGGGCGGCTAAAATGCCCTGCAAGACTGCAGAAGCAAAGCCTGCCCTAGACTTAGAGTAGAGAGGTAGATTGTAGTGCTTGGAAAAAGTATGCACTGAACTCAAGTTGCAGCTTCCAAAATGTCTTTGGTAGGTACTCCCCTGAGGAAGGCAGCTGAAGTGGCAGCAGCTCTGGTAGAGTGAGTCGTTATACTCCCTGGGATTTGCTTTCCATGGTGTGAATAGCAAAATCTGATTCCATGAGCAATCCATTTAGAAATGGTCTGTTCTGAAATGGCTTTACCTTGGGAACTTGAAGCATAAGAAACAAACAATTGCTCTGATTTCCTTATGTCCTTGGTTCTGTCCAGGTAAAAACGTAGTTGCCTGTGTACATCCAAGGAATGTAAGATCCTTTCCCCTTTATTTTGAGGAGTGGGGAAAAAAGTTGGCAAGTGAATAGTTTGATTTAAAGCCACTTTGGAAACCACCTTAGGCATGAAAGTAGGATTAGTCCTTAAAGACACCCTGTCTTGATGAAAAATAATATAAGGTTCCACAGCCATAAGAGCTTGCAACTCTGAAACTCTCCAGGCAGAGGTCAGAGCTAACAGGATGGCTGTCTTCCAAGATAAAAACTTGATGTCAGATGTGGCAGCAGGCTCAAAAGGAGGTAAGGTGAGCTTTTCCAAAACATAGTTGAGATCCCAAGCAGGAATGGGAGGAGATCTAGGGGGCCTTAAGTTCTTAGCTCCTCTGAGAAACTGTCTCATGAGCTGGTGGGAAAAGATTGGAGGGTCTGTATTATAATGAGCAGAAATAGCAGAGGCATGTATCTTTATGGAAGAGAAAGAGAGACCCTTATGTAAGAGGTCTGACAGGTAAAGTAAAATCAGAGGAATGTTAGGAATAAGAGGATCAGAATCCTGAGCCTGCATCCAGGAACAAAATCTTTTCCATTTTCCTGCATAAGATTTTCTAGTGCTAGGACGTCTGGCTTCTAAAATGACATCCATAACCTGCTTGGGTAGGAGAGAATGAATCAAAGACCCTGGATTAACCAGGCCACCAGGCTGAGAGTTTTGACATGGCAGTGTAGAACCTGACCCTGATGTTGGGACAGAAGGTTCGGAGTCTGTGGTAAAACCCAAGGGGGCTCCAGACAAAGGTTTTTCAGTGTTGGGTACCAAATCTGTCGAGGCCAATTTGGGGCCAGCAAGATTATCATCTTCGGCTTGTCTTGTTTGATCTTTAACAATACCCGTGGAAGAAGAGGAAGAGGCGGAAAGGCATATCCCGAGAGGTTTCTCCAACTGAATGATAGTGCATCCACTTTCCAAGCTTGTTCGTGGAAAGTCCTGGTGCAAAAAATCTGTAGTTGATGATTGAGGTGGGATGCAAAGAGGTCTATGTGAGGACATCCCCAGACTGCTGTAATCATCTTGAATATTTTGGTGTCCAGCATCCGTTAGTGTGGGTCCGAAAGGTTTTTGCTCAGACTGTCTGCCAGGAAGTTTTGCTTCCCTGGTAGAAACCGAGCTTGAAGGTCCAGATTGCAAGCTAGAGCTGTGTTCCAAAGATCCATGGCTAGTCTGCAAAGGGGATAGGAATGAGATCCCCCTTGCTTGTTTATGTACCACATAACTGTGGTGTTGTCTGTCCGTATCAGTAGTTGTCCTGGTTGTAGAAGATTCCTGAAGGCCAATAGAGCTTTCTGAATGGCTAACATTTCCTTTAAATTGATATGCAGGTGCTTCTGATCCTTTGTCCAAAGGCCCTGCAGACAGTTGCCCTGAAAATGGGCTCCCCATGCATAATCTGAGGCGTCCGTGGTTAGTATCCGAGTGGTGGCAGGAGGCAGACAGAAGGGTTTTCCCTTGTTTAGAGTACATGCCTTGGACTCCAAAGGAATTCCTTTTGAAGACAAGGCAGGACGGAGATCAGTATGTCTAATCTGTGGCAATGCTGAGACCATACACTTTTTAGGTACCACTGTATTTTCCTCATATGTAGTCTTGCATATGGTATGAGAAGGATGCAGGAGGCCATGTAACCCAAAGACTGCAGGAATCTCCTTGCAGATAGCTGAGTTAAAGTTGCCAAGGTTTTGAAAGTTGAAGCCAGCTGTAATTGTTTTTCATATGTCAGAAATGCCATCTGGGTTGTTGTGTTTAGAGAAGCGCCCAGAAAAAATTATCTGTTGTGAGGATTTGACTTTTTTATGTTTACAGTGAATCCCAGGAACTTGAAAAGATTCTGAACAAACTCTAGATGCTGGAGTAAGACATCCTTGCTGTCTGCCTGAATAAGACAGTCGTCCAGATAAGGGTAAATTTGAATTCCCTTGAGTCTGCAATAAGCTACTACTGGAGCCAGGCATTTGGTGAAGACCCTGGGTGCAGTAGACAATCCAAAGGGCAGCGCAGAGAATTGATAGTGCCTCGATCCGGCCTTGAACCTGAGGTATTTTCTGCGTTTCTGCCTGATGGGAATGTGTAAATATGCCTCCTTTAAATCCAAAGTTACCATCCATACATTTTTGGTCAGCATTGGAAGTAGCTGCTGTAGAGCAAGCATCTTGAATTTTGGTATCTCTAGAAAAGTGTTCAAGACTGACAGATCCAGAATGGGTCTCCATGAATTTTGCTTCCTGGGGACTAGAAAGAGCCTTGAGTAAAAACCTTGTCCCATCTCTGAAAGTGGAACTAGTTCTATGGCTTTCACAGCCAAGAGAGCTTCCACCTGGTTTAAGGCCTCTGACCATTGATGTTTTGGAAGATCTGGCCATCCGCTTGGCCTTGGTAGGGTATGAAAATGGAATTTGTAATCTCTTGAAACCACATCCAGAACCCACTCGTCTTGGGTTATACGAGTCCAATTTAGGTGAAAAAGAGAAAGTTTTCCTCCGAGAGGGGCTTCCAGGCAAGAAGTTCCTGCAGCCCAACAGAGGGAGTCATTGAGTCTGTTTCCTATGAGCTTGCGACCTGCCCTCTCCTCCCCTAGGGGTGGAAGCAGTCCACTGTCTTGGTCTATAAGAGGCTTGCGTTTGAGGCCTTCCTCGGGAGCGTCGGTATCTACCCCTCTGAGGCCTGTCTGAATTGGGAAAGGACCAATTTTTTGTAGGCCAATTCCTACTAAATCTGGGTGGCTGTACTTGTAAGAAATCTTTAACTGTTTGCATGGATTTTGCCTTGTCCTCCATCTTTTTAATCACCTCTTCAGCTTTAGATCCAAACAAAACATTATGCTGAACAGGAGCATCCAATAATTTAGCTTTTACTGGATATGGCAAACTTTGTTCCTTTAACCATGCATGCCTTCTAATTACTGTGCCAGAGGCAGCAGCTCTACAAGAAGCCTCCAAGGCATCAAATCCACAGTGTAAACCATGCTTCCCAACTTGTTCAGTGGCATGCATTAAGTCATGTAATTCCTTATCATCTGCATAGGCGGAAATGGAAGTTAGCTTTTGTTTTAAAACAGACAGGAGAAATTGCTGGTATTTCAGCATATGAAACTGACAGTTTAAAGCCCTAAAAGATAAAGTAGCAGAAGTGTACACTTTTTTGCCCCATCTTTCTAAAGATCTGGAATCCTTCTCAGTGGGAATGGGGTTTTTAGCAGAAGCAGCTTTAACGCCCTTAGGACCCTGAGAAATGGTTTCAGGGTCAGCAGTAGGGTTCTTGTATAAAAACTGGTGGGAATCAGGAACCCTATAATATCTGTCTGGCTTAACAGAAGCTGGAGGAAAAGAGTCAGGAGTTAAATTAGCCTCCGAAAAAGCATCATCCACAATATCCAAAATAGGAGGAATAGCCAGGGGTCTATGTTGGGGAAGAAGAAGAAAATCCCTTAGTCTTTTCTTAGATTCCGAATACTCTTGTCCTTCCCAGTGGAAATGTTCCCTCATTTCATGCAAAGTTTCCCCAAAAGAGAAATCCTCAGGGGGAGAAGCTGAAGGAATGGATTCCTCAGCATCAGAATCCTCATAAGGAGGGAAAGAATATTCCTGGTCAGAAGAAGAAACTGAAGAAACAGAAGCCTGATCAGAGGAGTCATAATAAACTTCCTGCCTTGGCCTTTTACCTGGAGGGGGATGTGAACCCCTAATCATAGTAACTAAGTCCTCCACCATCTTAAGTAACTGTTTCTGAGACTTGGGAGCTGGATCAGAAGAGGCCTGGGCTGCAGTCTTTGATTTAGACTGAGTCTTTGCTTTTGTCTTTGCCTTTATTAGAAGCTGAGTAGGCCTGAAACCCCCTTCGGAAGCCGGTACCTGCACAACGGCTCCGGACCCATCCGAAGGAGCATTGTCCAAAGATCCTGCAACAGAAATATTCAAAGGCCTAGCTGGCTCCTCGTGGGAGTCCGTTTCGGCTATTGGTTCCGAAATGGCCGACAGGGGCTGCAAAAGCGTCTCACTGACGACGGCCGAACCTGAAGCTGGCTCTGCTTGTACGATATCGTCTGATTTGGACCTCGGAGGCCTGTCTTTGTCCTTGCGTCGTTTGTGAACTCCGGTAGCCGGAACCGTATCAGACGACATTTTGTAATTAAAACGCCTACCGAAGTAATGAAATGCAAAATCGTACCTAAGTTTAATTGTACGTTGATTGAATCTAGCACAAAACCGACAACTAGCTACTTCGTGGTCAGGACCTAAGCAAGGAATACAGTAAGAATGAAAATCCTTATGAGGTATTTGCTTCCCACGTGAAATACAATTATTAACTTTTTCTGACATCGGACTGGAGCAAGAAAAAGTTTCAACGGGTACTTAGCTTTGAGTAGGAGAAGAAAGTCTTCGGACTGAAGTTTGTTTAGAAAAAATTGTCAGGAGTCAGCCGACTGGCACTTGCGAACTGCTATCACCGCACGGCAAGAAAGCCTGGAGAACATGGCGTCGGCTGTCAACTTTGTACTCCTGGCGCTCTGACGTCAGGTAGCATGGCTGAACAGCCGACGCCGGACCCAGACTTTGGGATTCTGGCCGACCAAGGACTGTCTGCCGGCAGGGGAGAACCCTACAGTCATGACTGCAACAGTGAAACACAATGAACATCAGGCTCCCCATCCATGTGAAATAAAGTGAAATGTAATCAGAACTTGTCAGACATTTGGGATGTATGACTAGGCCTAAAAAGGCCCTAATGGTTGTTAGCCTATTACACACCTATGACAAATGTAAAAATCCCACATCCTATATCTACTAATATTCTGGAGCTGCAAGAAAAGTACAGTTTTATACCTACCATAAATGTAGATGTTCGAGTGCACATACTGCTGCAGTCATTACACTTGGGTTATCCTGCCGTCAGGCGGGTCCTCGGTCGGCCGAATTCCAAAGTCCTGGTCCGGCGTCGGTTGTTGTCGCTTCTTCCCTGACGTCAGAGTGGCAGGGGTATAAAAGAGGCAGCCGACTCCATTTTCTTCAGTTTTTCTTGACCCAGATGTCAGGTGCCCCCAAATAGGCAGGCAATACATGATGTCATGCAAACTCACATAAGTAGATAAACCCAATCAGTAGTTGTAAGCAAATACACCATATAGGAGTACCCCAAGTTGGATGTATGCTAGAGGTGTTTGTCATAAGCCCTGTCCTGAGAGGGGATGGAGGGAGGGAAACCTGGACTGCAGCAGTATGTGCACTCGAACATCTACATTTATGGTAGGTACAAAACTGTACTATGTACATCGTGCCATACTGCTGCAGTCATTACACTTGGGTGAATCCTAAAGCTATGGAAGGGTGGCTGGTATTAGGCTGAATGAGGAGGGGCTAGAATGCCCTGCAGGACTGCGGTGGCAAAGCCCGCTCTAGATTTAGAGTATAGTGGCAGGTGGTAGTGTTTGGTAAAAGTGTGCACTGAACTCCAAGTAGCTGCTTCCAAAATGTCCTTGGTTGGGACCCCCCTGAGATATGCTGCTGAGGTAGCTGTTGCCCTGGTGGAGTGTGATCTGATGTATCCTGGCACTGTTTTTCCATGAAATGAATAGCAAAAGTGGATGCAGTGGGCTATCCATTTTGAAATAGACTGTTTGGAAATAGCCTTTCCTTGAACACCAGCAGCATAAGACACAAAAAGTTGTTCAGATTTTCTGAATGACTTTGTCCTGTCCAAATAGTATCAAAGTTGTCTGTGAATGTCCAAGGAGTGAAGTAGTCTCCC